>NW_007379309.1:25383-59532 GCF_000475195.1 Diaphorina citri | reverse complement strand
GCAACGAACCGGACACCAGCGAACCAACCGAGAGTATTATCGCCATCACCAACGAGCAACCCACAGGAGTCTCCATGCCTCTCATTGAACTCACTACGGACATCAAACTGAACAGTCCTGAGGGACAACCAGTAGATGTACAGGAAGATGAGAACTTTATCGAGTTCATCACTGAGGATGGGGACCATGTGAGGATGATGGGTGTGAGCTATGATTCCCTGCAGCTCCTGGCGATGGACTCGGACATTCAAATGTTTACCACCAAGAACGAGAACGATTGAAGAGTAGACTAGCGTCTGGTTGTGCGACTAACCTAAACAACTGCTATATTAGAGTTGTGTGGTCTGTGCCGTACCATCCCCAGGGAGAGGAACAGCTAACTCTAACAACCCTAGCTAGCTGATAGATTCAAAGGGTTCTCTCTGCTTGAAAAGAACAAGCACAAGTCCTCACCATGGTTGACTGCGGTTCAGGACGAGCCAATTAAACATGACTAGAGACCATCACCCAGGTGTATGGCCGATAGAAGATATATTTTCTCTATTTTGTCATCACCTTTCGGCTATAGCTAAAGCTGCTACAACAACAACAGAGCGATTGAAGAAGTTCTAGAGTTCGGGGTGCACTCAGCCTCGTGAGGACAAGTGAGTAGCTACTTTTATCGAGTAGCGACCAGTGGCAGCATTACCAGTGTATACATATTGATGATACATACGAGTAGATGAAAATTAATAGTTAAGGACTCTTAAGGAGGCAGTCAGTAATGCTGTGATACTCACTGAAGTTGTGAAAAAGCTCTCTGCTTTGCCACAAAGATTCATGATTTGATTTCGATTAAGAAGTCAGAGTGAAACGAATTTTCAATTGTGTTAAGCATACAGTTTGTCGCAAATATCGTTCCTCTACGTATTATGAACTTGATATTAGAATAGGTCAGCCCTTTTATGCCGAATTGTTTCTTATCATTACTTATACTGTGGTGCAGTGGTTAACGCGTTGGACTTTGGATCTGGAGGTTGGTGGTTCGAGTCCAAGTCAAGTCATAAAATTTATCAAGGTGTAATATTTAATATTTACATTGTAATAATTGGGGAAGGATATTTGTGACAATCATCTAAGTATGCTTAACAGAGTTGAAAATTCCTTTTTTTTTACTTTCTTACCTATTCGTTTCATTTCAGGTGGCATCAAGGGATCAAGCAATACCAGTGCTCGCAATGTCCTAAAGCTTTCAACCAGAAAGGGAACCTCAAGGAGCATTTCCGAATCCATACGGGAGAGAAGCCGTTCACCTGTAATATATGTAGCCGAAAGTTCACCACTTATTCTCAGGTTAGGAGATCAAGCAATACCAGTGCTCGCAATGTCCTAAAGCTTTCAACCAGAAAGGGAACCTCAAGGAGCATTTCCGAATCCATACGGGAGAGAAACCGTTCACCTGTAATATATGTAGCCGAAAGTTCACCACTTATTCTCAGGTTAGGGGGAATATTATTTATTTTCACCAACCTCAGTGGTGCATTGGTTAACGCGTTTTACTTTGGATCTGGAGGTTGGTGGTTCAAGTCCAAGTCAAGCCATAAAATCTATCTAGGTGTTATAATTGGGGAACAACATTTGTGACGAACATTTAAGTATGCTTGTTTTCACCAACCTCAGTGGTGCATTGGTTAACGCGTTTTACTTTGGATCTGGAGGTTGGTGGTTCAAGTCCAAGTCAAGCCATAAAATGTATCTAGGTGTTATAATTGGGAAACGACATTTGTGACGAGCATTTAAGTATGCTTAACACAATTGAAAATTCCTTATTATTTTCTATCGTGTCCGTGAGATAGTCATGCTAAACTAGGCTTGCCGATGGTTTCGGGTTCAATTCCTGGCGAAGTCGAACTTTTTCCGATTTTGGTTTAAGAGCTTTTTTCCATAATCATAATTAACCGACTGTGTTCGTAGTCGTAAAGAGATTATTTTACCCCTGAACTATGAATAAGTGCGTGACTGTTCATCACCATTTCAATAGTTCCCGGGAAGAAGAGCCTATGTTAGTTGGTAGCAAAAATAACATAGGTCCTTCTTCCTGGTAACGATTCGATTGTATTTCGTAACAAATCGTAACACTGACATGACTGCTACATTGATCCATTCTTCTTTTTCCTAGCCTTTTCCTATTTAAATAGGGTCAGCTTTCCTTGTCAGTCTCTTCCAGAGGTTTCGGGTTCAATTCCTGGCGAAGTCGAACTTTCTCCCATTTTGGTTTAAGAGCTTTTTTCCATAATCATAATTAACCGACTGTGTCTGTAGTCGTAAAGAGATTATTTTACCCCTGAACTATGAATAAGTGCGTGACCGTTCATCACCATTTCAATAGTTCCCGGGAAGAAGAGCCTATGTTAGTTGGTATAGCAAAAATGAGATAGGCCCTTCTTCCTGGTAACCATTCGATTGTATTTCGTAACAAATCGTAACACTGACATGACTGCTACATTGATCCATTCTTCTTTTTCCTAGCCTTTTCCTATTTAAATAGGGTCGGCTTTCCTTGTCAGTCGCTTCCAGGCAGCCCTGTTGTATACCTCGTGTCCTGATGATTTATTCTCACCCAGGTCTTGGTTCACACAATCTTTCCACCTTAATTGATTCACTAACATAAAATATCCCTCCGCAGCACAAGCTCCACCTAAAGCGTCACACAGGGGAGAAACCACACACCTGCGAGCTCTGTTCCAAAGGTTTCCTGTCTGCCGAATCCTACAAGTGTCACCTGCGGCGCCATAAGGGTGAAAAGCCAGTCACCTGTACGTTCGAAAATTGCACGGAGACATTTGTCGAGAGTTGGGCGATGAGAAAACACGTGCGGACCTGCCATAACAAACCCACCGTGAATAGATTCCCCTGTGATAAATGTGAGAAGGTGTACTCGTGTGCCTCTTCACTTACCAAACATATGAAGGTAAGTACACCTCGCCTCAGCTACTGATATAGTTTTTGTACCAAGTAATATCATTAAGTGGCCATTAAACAGAACAACGACCAAGACTCAAATTATACATGGGCGCCCGGTGTATCGTACTGAGATGGTCCGTAGCGATAGGCAAAGCCGGAGGTCGCGGGAGAGGGATCTCCTCTTCTATAGGTTTGGTTAGACGTTCGACTATCTCGGGGAATTTGATGCGGTCTCGGGGCTCGGTTTTCCAGCACAGGTTCATGATCTCAAGAAAACACGTGCGGACCTGCCATAACAAACCCACCGTGAATAGATTCCCCTGTGATAAATGTGAGAAGGTGTACTCGTGTGCCTCTTATCTTACCAAACATATGAAGGTAAGTACACCTCGCCTCAGTTACTGAGATAGTTTTTGTACCAAGTAATATAATTACTTAAGTAGCCATTAAACTGCACAACGACCAAGACTCGGATCAGTTTGAGCACCTGAGAACATGGAGATTGGTTTAAATCAAATCATCAATTATTTGTGGTAAAGCAGAGTCTTTTCACAACTTTTTGTGGATATCAGAGCATTATTAAGTGCCTCGTTTGCAATCAATTTCAATAATCTTTTTACGCTGGTTATGCCGCCACTGATCGCTACTCGAATAAAGTAGCTACTCAATTGTCCTCACGAGTTTGAATGCACCCTGAACCCGGGAGTTGTCAGGCGGAATGAGCATGATCCCTTGCACGATCAGTTTGAGCACCTGAGAACATGGAGATTGGTTTAAATCAAATCATCAATTGTTTGTGGTAAAGCAGAGCCTTTTCACAACTTTTTGTGGATATCAGAGCCTTATTAAGTGCCTCGTTTGCAATCAATTTCAATAATCTTTTTACGCTGGTTATGCCGCCACTGGTCGCTACTCGAATAAAGTAGCTACTTAATTGTGCTCACGAGTTTGAGTGCACCTTAAACCCGGGACCCCCGGAGTTTGTTTAATTGTTTCCATTTCCATGAAAAACTCGATTGAAGTTCTTGGTTATTTTTAGTACTCATTAGAAGTTATCAGTAATTCAGTACCTACGTGGGAAGACCTATCCATTTTGACTTTATTTCAAACTTTTTCTATTATTTATTTAAACCTAATAAAAGTTCCAGAATTTTAGATAGAAGTTGATAGAACAATTTCCCGGAAATGCGACAGCGAACTCTACAACTTTTTCTATTATTTATTTAAACCTAATAAAAGTTCCAGAATTTTAGATAGAAGTTGATAGAACAATTTCCCGGAAATGCGACAGCGTTCGTTTTGCTAGAAATTTATTTGCTTTTTTGCTGTTGCTTGGAAGAAGTCTTGGCTTAGACCTTAATAACTTGGTGTTGATTAGGTGTAAAAAAAAACCCCTGTTTATGCCGTCAAAATCATTTATTTAAACCTAATAAAAGTTCCAGAATTTTAGATAGAAGTTGATAGAACAATTTCCCGGAAATGCGACAGCGAACTCTACAATTTATTGTTGAAACTTTGTTCGTTTTGCTAGAAATTTATTTGCTTTGTTGCTGTTGCTTGGAAGAAGAAGTCTTGGCTTAGACCTTAATAACTTGGTGTTAATTGGGTGTAAAAAAACCCCTGTTTATGCCGCTAAAATCTCGAATGACACTGAAATTGGGTGTAAAAAAACCCCTGTTTATGCCGCTAAAATCTCGAATGACACTGAAAATGGAAGACCTCCAACTTTTAAATGGAATAAAGACACCTAAATCATAGATAAGTAGGTAATTATCTTTTGAATAAATTTAATCATCACAGCCACAGCTACTTTACAGGGATGAAGATTATGGGAGTACCTTGGGTGTAAAAAAACCCCTGTTTATGCCGCTAAAATCTCGAATGACACTGAAAATGGAAGACCTCCAACTTTTAAATGGAATAAAGATACCTAAATCATAGATAAGTAGGTAATTATCTTTTGAATAACTTTAATTTAAATTTAATCATCACAGCCACAGCTACTTTACAGGGATGAACATTATGGGAGTACCTACGAAATGTACCTACGTCTTCCTTCTGAAAAGGAAATTATCAGGAAGGTGACTATGACTACTCTACTAGGATTACTTTCCTATTCAAGTCGATTACATCTTCCTTCTGAAAAGGGAACTATCAGGAAGGTAACTACTCTATTATAATAAAGACACCTAAATCATAGATAAGTAGGTAATTATCTTTTGAATAAATTTAATCATCACAGCCACAGCTACTTTACAGGGATGAACATTATGGGAGTACCTACGAAATGTACCTACATCTTCCTTCTGAAAAGGGAACTATCAGGAAGGTAACTACTCTATTACTTAAGGGTGTACTTACTTCCTCATTGCTATGCCCAAAGTAGGGTTGTTTGCCCAGACTGTAGATCTCCCACAGGACAACGCCATAACTCCACACATCAGACTCTGGAGTAAACCGGCCATACATGATGCTCTCTGGTGGCATCCATCGGACTGGTAAGAGACGGGAACCTCCGATCTGATCAGAAATGAAATGGGAATTAAGTAAGTAGGTACCTACATAAATATGTATTCTTTATTTTATTTTTTAAGAACGAGGGTTTAAAAAAGGAGGGAACTGCAACTACTAAGATTTAATAGAGGGAACTGTAACTGATAAGGTTTTACCGTCCCGAAAGCGTAGAGAGAAGGAAGACAGGGACTCCCAAGATCTTGTTGTTCCGAGAAGGAAGGAGGGATAGGAGAAAGCCAGCCGTTCCAAAAACGAACTTTGTCTGTTTCGGCTTTAGGATAATATCCGCCCGGGGTTTTTTTTCTGAGAAGGTGACCCAATTAAATTTTTATAAAATACTCCCACCAATAAACAAAACTATTTGATCTACTGGTAAAAAGGGACTCTTTAGTCCTGCCTTCAAAAGCCCTTGTTTTTCCCGAGGGTCCACATTTTTAATATTCTACTTTTTTAGACAGGGTGATTTTCACTTTCCCAATGAAGCTCATCTGAGGGAAAGCCACTTATGCTCCTTTCTGCTATAACCCAGAAAGAGTTAGCATTTTGTTTTCAGGAACTACAACGGAGGTCTTATTGTCCCGATATCGAAGAAAGAAGGACAGGAAAGGAGAAAGCCAGCCGTTCCGAGAACGAACCTTATCTGTTTAGGATGAAGCCCTATCGTCCCAAAATCGAAGAAAGAAGGACAGGAAAGGAGAAAGCCAGCCGTCCCGAAAACGAACCTTATCTGTTTAGGATGAAGCCCTATCGTCCCGAAATCGAAGAAAGAAGGAGCACAAAAACCAGTGAAGTTTGTAAAAATTATCCTGTATTTTCATGTTGTACAAAAAAGGAACCTTATCTTTTCAGTTTTCAGGATAAAGTTTTCCCCTGGCGGGAATTGATCCCACGGCGCTTACAAATAAAAGAGGTGAGAAGGTGTACTCGTGTGCCTCTTCACTTACCAAACATATGAAGGTAAGTACACCTCGCCTCAGCTACTGATATAGTTTTTGTACTAACATTAAGTAGCCATTAAACTGCACAACGACCAAGACTCAGTAGAAAACCTATTAGAATTCCAGAGATACATATGTAAATGTGCACCACCTAATCGGAACCAGGAGTTGGCGCGAATGACCTTGTAGTTAAAGCGCTTGGCCTTTTTTTTTAACTTCTCAATTTTGAACTTCACATTTCGCAATATGCCAGCCTAGGTACCTTGGAGAGTATCGCGTCTGCCTTGTAAGCGTTAGATCGTGGGTTTGATTCCGCCCAGGGCGGATTTAATCCTAAACAGATAAGGTTCGTTCTCGGAACGACTGGCTGTCTCCTATCCTGTCTGCGTCCTCTCTTCGCTTTCGGGATGATAAGACCTTAGCAGCAAGTTATTAGAATTCCGGAGATACATATGTAAATGTGCACCACCTAATCTGAACCAGGAGTTGGCGCGAATGACCTTGTAGTTAAAGCGCTTAAGTAGCCTTTTTTTAACTTCTCAATTTTGAACTTCACATTTCGCAATATGCCAGCCTAGGTACCTTGGAGAGTATCGCGTCTGATTTGTAAGCGCTAGATTCGATTCCGCCCAGGTCGGATTTTATCCTAAACAGATAAGGTTCGTTCTCGAACGACTGGCTGTCTCCTATCCTGTCGGCGTCCTCTCTTCGCTTAGGTCTTATCGGGACGATAAGACCTAAGCAGCAAGCTCAATTTAAGAAGAAACAAGAATAAAAAGTGATCAACAGTCGGGGTTGATTAATGACGGTCCAATGAAATAATATATTGTAACTTAACTATTTCAGACTCATGAACAAGATCCAAGTACAACCCTGCTTAACACAATAGACCTATCTATACTGGACATGATGAAGACCAACAATGAGGCGACAGTGTCTACAGAGGTAAGTTGTCCGTAATAATCATGTAATTGTTATTTCAGACTCATGAACAAGATCCAAGTACAACCCTGCTTAACACAATAGACCTATCTATACTGGACATGATGAAGACCAACAATGAAGCGACAGTGTCTACAGAGGTAAGTTGTCCGTAATAATCATGTAATTGAGAAGCCAACTATTTCAGACTCATGAACAAGATCCAAGTACAACCCTGCTTAACACAATAGACCTATCTATACTGGACATGATGAAGACCAACAACGAGGCGACAGTGTCTACAGAGGTAAGTTGTCCGTAATAATCATGTAATTGAGAAGCTAACTTTCGAATCATAGCCATAGCATGGTTTCTTTCTCATTCATTTGACAACAAATAATTATATCAGCGTTTTTTGCTGCGGAAAAATTAATGTCATTTGAACAAAAAATTGTTCTTAGTTTTAATTTGTACCTAAGCAGGTGAAAGAACACCCACTTTGATCATATCTTTATTGCGCACAAAAATTAGTTAATAAGTAAGTAGTACATTTTTTTTTTAATAAAAAACTGTTTTTTTTTTTTTTTTTTTTTTTTTTTTTTTTTGCTGCGGAAAAATTAATGTCATTTTAACAAAAAATTGTTCTTAGTTTTAATTTGTACCTAAGCAGGTGAAAGAACACCCACTTTGATCATATCTTTACTGCGCACAAAAATTAGTTAATAAGTAAGTAGTATCTACACTTAAGTAAGTAAGTACTTATGTTTATTGAATTCAGATCATTGAAAGAAGACCAATTTCTAATTTCTGTTTGATTACGTTGTATTATAGCAACCAGTGAGAGTCTCGTAATGTTTACTTTTCAAATAAAGTTAAATTATTTAAGTACTTTGTTTTGACGATTATAAAAATCGCTTCTATTCGTTTCAGGTATTGCCCAGGGCGGACGCTGTGGCTGCATTCTCTCAAACCGATGGCAATGTGTTCTACCTGTACGAAGACACGACAGGTATTCTACCAGCGGATGATAAGACCGAGTCTGGTATGACTGAACTTACTCAGCCTAGTGAGGAACCTCTGATGGAGGATCAGTCATTTGAATTGGTAAGTTGTTGCTTAATATGTCGGAACATTGATCATTAGGCCATTTTCCTACGCTCGTCCCATTATTTTTCTACAATGGAACTGCTGGCTTCCAAGGCCTGACAGGAATTTATGCTTGGTTCATGGGAGAGTTAGTCCTAATGTTGCATTGGTAAGTGAAACCTCAAGTTGAAGTGAAACACATGGCTTTAATCCCGAATAGTAATCACGAGGTAAAACCTCCTTTGACTGCGGGATTATAGGGACATTTCCGTCTCATTCGAGCAGTATAGGCAGTCTATATTCTATACTCCTTTCCGTCCTTCGTCCACAATCTATTCAACGTTGTTGCTTAATATGTCGGAACATTGATCATTAGGCCATTTTCCTACGCTCGTCCCATTATTTTTCTACAATGGAACTGCTGGCTTCCAAGGCCTGACAGGAATTTATGCTTGGTTCATGGGAGAGTTAGTCCTAATGAATTGGTAAGTGAAACCTCAAGTTGAAGTGAATAATCCCGAATAGTAATCACGAGGTAAAACCTCCTTTGACTGCGGGATTATAGGGACTTTTCCGTCTCATTCGAGCAGTATAGGCAGTCTATATTCTGTACTCCTTTCCGTCCTTCGTCCACAATCTATTCAATTGCCCAGACGATTGCCCAGGGCGGACGCTGTGGCTGCATTCTCTCAAACCGATGGCAATGTGTTCTACCTGTACGAAGACACGACAGGTATTCTACCATCGGATGATAAGACCGAGTCTGGTATGACTGAACTTACTCAGCCTAGTGAGGAACCCCTGATGGAGGATCAGTCATTTGAATTGGTAAGTTGTTGCTTAATATGTCGGAACATTGATCATTAGGCCATTTTCCTACGCTCGTCCCATTATTTTTCTACAATGGAACTGCTGGCTTCAAAGGCCTGACAGGAATTTAGGTGTGCTTGGTTCATGGGAGAGTTAGTCCTAATGTTGAATTGGTAAGTGAAACCTCAAGTTGAAGTGAAACACATGGCTTTAATCCCGAATAGTAATCACGGGGTAACACCTCCTTTGACTGCGGGATTATAGGGACTTTTCCGTCTCATTCGAGCAGTATAGGCAGTCTATATTCTATACTCCTTTCCGTCCTTCGTCCACAATCTATTCAATTGCCCAGACCTTCCAACCATCCCGGACCCAACAGCCTTGTGGACCAATCCTGTAGAGGTGGCTCAGCTCCTGGGCTTAGAGACGGAAATGTAGTCGACAACGTTAACAACAACATAGTCTATTCTACTTCGACAATCTGAATAAAACACTATAATATCTTTTTTTTTTTTTTTTCAGGTCACGGACGGATCCAAAATCCATTTCGTTCGTCTTCCCATCGATCTGACGACAGATTCTTATATCAACGAGGAAAATAATCAGCTCACTTGTCGCCATTGTAATAAACAGTTCCTTACTAAAAATTGCCTCATTGTAAGTTAATAGTATATTAAGTTCAATATGTTTCTGTGAAATAGGTATGTTGGATGTTAAGTAAGTTTCAATACACAATAAAATATGTTTCTATTTCTATAGTGAAAGTTTCGTCAGCTCCCTGATAAAGTGGTTACTCGCCTTGTGCTTGGGAGAACCTGGTTTGATTTCTGAAAATATCGATCTTTTCCACCTTTCAAACATTGAGGCCCATTCAGAGTCGCTGTAGTTCCAAACTTCAATATGAATGACCCACACATCTCTCACACAAAAAATGCTAAAAAAAGAACTATTCTACTTCGACAATCTGAATAAAACACTATAATATCTTTTTCTTTTCAGGTCACGGACGGATCCAAAATCCATTTCGTTCGTCTTCCCATCGATCTGACGACGACTATTCTACTTCGACAATCTGAATAAAACACTATAATATCTTTTTCTTTTCAGGTCACGGACGGATCCAAAATCCATTTCGTTCGTCTGCCCATCGATCTGACGACAGGCAACGAACCAGACACCAGCGAACCCACCGAGAGTATTATCGCCATCACCAACGAGCAACCCACAGGGGTCTCCATGCCTCTCATTGAACTCACTACGGACATCAAACTGAACAGTCCTGAGGGACAACCAGTGGATGTACAGGAAGATGAGAACTTTATCGAGTTCATCACGTCTCTCTCTCTATTTAATTTTGTTTTTTTTTTTTTTTTTTTTTTTTTTTTTCTTTTTTTTTTCTCCATCAACTCTATGTCGGAGCAGTTTGTTAAATGTATTTTAATTGTTTCTCTCAGATCCACATCAAGCTCAACTTGAACAAGTCGCGTGCCTATACCTGTCCCATTTGTTCCCAAAGCTTCCAAGTGTACACTGATCTCCGTCAACATATCGCTAACGAGCATAAGGCTCGATTAGGTCGCCAGCCAGTGTCCTGTGATATATGTCATAAGGAATTCACACATCCCAGCTCGGTGCTCTATCATAAACAATCGGTAAGTTATTTTAAGACCATTATTCAGATAGTTTTACACGTTCATGTCCCTGGACATTTTCTCTCTCTCTCTCTTTTTTTTTAGTTTTTGCTTAACAAAAAATAGTCAAAAGAAACAATATCAATATCACCTCCTTAGACCACCGAACAAATTTCCCCATAGTTGAAGAAGTAATTTTGCTTAACAAAAAATAGTCAAAAGAAACAATATCAATATCACCTCCTTAGACCACCGAACAAATTTCCCCATAGTTGAAGAAGTACAAAATTGGGTCAAAACTCAACTAAATCACGTGTCCTGGCTCAGTTTCATCATAAAACGATTTTGTTGTTATTTTTATTTTATAGTCAAAAGAAACAATATCAATATCACCTCCTTAGACCACCGAACAAATTTCCCCATAGTTGAAGAAGTAAAAAATTGGGTCAAAAATCAACTAAATCAAGTGTCCTGGCTCAGTTTTCATCATAAAACGATTTTGTTGTTATTTTTATTTAACGGCCTTGAACAGTGTTGTTCCCGAACAACACTGGGTTCAACACCACTTTACTATTCTAATATTTCCTCCTAGGCTTTTTTTTTTTTGCTTAACAAAAAATAGTCAAAAGAAACAATATCAATATCACCTCCTTAGACCACCGAACAAATTTCCCCATAGTTAAAGAAGTAAAAATTGGGTCAAAACTCAACTAAATCACGTGTCCTGGCTCAGTTTTCATCATAAAACGATTTTGTTGTTATTTTTATTTAACGGCCTTGAACAGTGTTGTTCCCGAACAACACTGGGTTTAACACCAATTTACTATTCTAATATTTCCTCCTAGATTCATAACAATGAGATCTTCAAGTGCACCAAGTGTGACAAGGTGTTTCAGCACATTCAGCTCCTCAATCGTCACCAGCTGGTTCATATGGATACCCGGCCTTACCAATGTCCTCAATGCCCCATGGCTTACAAGACGAACATATCACTCAGTGCTCATCTAATGAAACATACGGGAGCCAAGCCATATGTCTGTGAAATCTGCAACAAGGTCCTCACGCATCGTTCTAGTCTGATATCCCACTATAGGTAAGTCAGCTTTCATGGTGTAAGGGCTAAAGAGGCGTAAAGACAAAAAGTGAGTGAGCTATAAAAATCCTCAATCGTCACCAGCTGGTTCATATGGATACCCGGCCTTACCAATGTCCTCAATGCCCCATGGCTTACAAGACGAACATATCACTGAGTGCTCATCTAATGAAACATACGGGAGCCAAGCCATATGTCTGTGAAATCTGCAACAAGGTCCTCACGCATCGTTCTAGTCTGATATCCCACTATAGGTAAGTCAGCTTTCATGGTGTAAGGGCTAGAGAGGCGTAAAGACAAAAAGTGAGTGAGCTATAAAAGAATCATTTACGTAAACGATAACTTCTTATCATGTTTCGTGTTTTTAAAAGAGAGTATTAGTGGCTCATCAAGTCCTGACAAATGTTGCATTGTACGCGTTTTCAATATCACACGTATTAGTAACAATATCAGTTAGAATTTACTTACAGTTACTTAAAGAGGTTTGAGAGAGCGAGCCAACTACCTACCTAGTATGGCCAAAATCCTTCAAGAAAATGAAAACATCTTTCCTTCTTCTCACTATGCAGACCACATCTTTGAAATTAAAATATATTTCGGATACACTTGCAAATCAAATTGGTTGGTAGGGTTGATACAAAACATAAAACAAAAGTTGGGATTTTGGGAATGATATTTGGGGAAACAAAGTAAAAATCTATGAACAAAAATAAATTATTCGTACTAAAATAAATGTACAACATTTTAAAAATAAATCCTATTGAAATAGGGAAAGTATGTGTGTATTTGAACTTGCTTGCTTTCAGGTAAAAAGATTTCTAGCAAATACCTACCATAATAGTGACTCTTAATTATTGTTAATATTATACGTACCTAGACTAAAGTACACAACGCATTATGGTATGTATGTATGTACATCAATATTTACAACAAATAATACGACTTTACATATTTACACTGTAGGTTAAAACATGTAGAAATATCCCAAGAACATCTTATACATACTCTCCAAGGATAACGTAACTTGAAGACAGTAATACATACAAATTATTTTAAGAATAAGGAAAGTAGGTAACAAAAAATAAATCAGTCGTAGCCAATACCCAGTAACATTCCCTGGTAGCCTTTATTTATAGACATCTTATTGCATTCAAACCTTTACAACACCGTTTCGCCCCTGTGTGGAGTACCTTCATTTAGGTTCTCCACAGAGTTTAGACTGCGAGAATAAAGGGAATTTTCAGTCCTGCTGGTAGTCTAAACAAGGTATATTCTGTTCTATTCTTTGTGACACTGCTGGTCCATGTTTAGTCCTCGGGACAGGTGTGAAATATCTCGCCTAACTCGGGATAGGCTGGAAGTATTGTCGGAACCGTCCCGGCGGGTCCGCATGGTAACCCTCGGGCTGCAAGTATTGTTCCTCATCCAGCATCTCATTAGAATTATACATGGGCGCCCGGTGTATCGTACTGAGATGGTCCGTAGCGATAGGCAAAGCCGGAGGTCGTGGGAGAGGGATCTCCTCTTCGATAGGTTTTGCTAGACGTTCGACTATCTCGGGGAATTTGATGCGGTCTCGGGGCTCGGTTTTCCAGCACAGGTTCATGATCTCGCAGATAGGCCGGGGACAGTTGTCAGGCGGAATGAGCATGATCCCTTGCACGATCAGTTTGAGCACCTGAGAACATGGAGATTGATTTAAAATTTAAATCAAATCATCAATTATTTGTGGTAAAGCAGAGCCTTTTCACAACTTTTCGTGGATATCAGAGCATTATTAGATCAGTTTGAGCACCTGAGAACATGGAGATTGGTTTAAATCAAATCATCAATTATTTGTGGTAAAGCAGAGTCTTTTCACAACTTTTCGTGGATATCAGAGCATTATTAAGTGCCTCGTTTGCAATCTACATATTTCAATAATCTTTTTACGCTGGTTATGCCGCCACTGGTCGCTACTCGAATAAAGTAGCTACTTAATTGTCCTCACGAGTTTGAGTGCACCCTAAACCCGGAACCCCCGGAGTACAAGCCTACTCGGCAACGGAGTTTGTTTAATTGTTTCCATTTCCATGAAAAACTCGATTGAAGTTCTTGGTTATTTTTAGTACTACCGAACCATTCAATATAGCTGCAAGTGATCATATCTTGGACTCTACTAATACAGAACCAGGTGCAAACCTTGCAGATAAAACTGGTGAGATATTCTTCATATGGACTTTCTAATGTGTTGGTTTTTTATACTTATTTATTGATTTCTACTCAACAAGGACCCTCAACTAGCCTCCTCGGATATTCAAATGTTTACCACCAAGAACGAGAACGATTGAAGAGTAGACTAGCGTCTGGTTGTGCGACTAACCTAAACAACTGCTGTATTAGAGTTGTGTTGTCTGTGCCGTACCATACCCAGGGAGAGGAACAGCTAACCCTAACAAACCTAGCTAGCTGATAGATTCAAAGGGTTCTCTCTGCTTGAAAAGAACAAGCACAAGTCCTCACAATGGTTGACTGCGGTTCAGGACGAGCCATTTGAAGAGTAGACTAGCGTCTGGTTGTGCGACTAACCTAAACAACTGCTATATTAGAGTTGTGTGGTCTGTGCCGTACCATACCCAGGAAGAGGAACAGCTAACCCTAACAACCCTAGCTAGCTGATAGCTGATAGATTCTCTCTGTTTGAAAAGAACAAGCACAAGTCCTCACGATGGTTGACTGCGGTTCAGGACGAGCCAATTATACATGACTAGAGACCATCATCCAGGTGTATGGCCGATAGAAGATATATTTTCTCTATTTTGTCATCACCTTTCGGCTATAGCTAAAGCCGCTACAACAACAACAACAGAGCGATTGAAGAAGTTCTTGAGTTCGGGGTGCACTCAGCCTCGTGAGGACAAGTGAGTAGCTACTTTTATCGAGTAGCGACCAGTGGCAGCATGGCCAGTGTATATTGATGATACATACGAGTAGATGAAAATTAATAGTTAAGGAGGCACATAGAAGATATATTTTCTCTATTTTGTCATCACCTTTCGGCTATAGCTAAAGCCGCTACAACAACAACAGAGCGATTGAAGAAGTTCTCGAGTTCGGGGTGCACTCAGCCTCGTGAGGACAAGTCAGTAGCTACTTTTATCGAGTAGCGACCAGTGGCAGCATTACCAGTGTATATTGATGATACATACGAGTAGATGAAAATTAATAGTTAAGGAGGCAGTCAGTAATGCTGTGATACTCACTGAAGTTGTGAAAAAGCTCTCTGCTTTGCCACAAAGATTCATGATTTGATTTCGATTGAAGAAGTCACAGTGAAACGAATTTTTAATTGTGTTAAGCATACAGTTTGTCACAAATATCGTTCCTCTACGTATTATGAACTTGATATTAGAATAGGTCAGCCCTTTTATGCCGAATTGTTTCTTATCATTACTTATACTTATTTATGTTTTTATTTTATCTAGGTCATTCCATTTTGACCCGTACTTTTCGTTATTCTAGTGTCTCATATATTTTTGTTACAAATCATTACTTACTGTTGCCTTGATTTTTTACAGGGAGTATTTATGTATTTAAACTAGCTATAAAAGAGAACTACTCTTCTCAGTGGACTTTAAATCTTCTTTACGACAAAGCACGTTGACCAAGGGAAAAAGGTGTCAAAGACATCCTGGCTGAAGCCGGAGTTCATCAAAACTGGCAAAGCTTGGCCCAAGATCGACAAGCATGGAGAAGGCTGGTCAATGAAGTCAATTTCCAGAGATAATGTCACCATTTTGCTCTTTGCTAAAGCTAAAACATGTCAAAAAGAAAATATTGCTTGGTGGACAAATAAGATGGTCTCATTGCGTCATTTTGACGTCAAAATATTACAAATATCGTTCCTCTACGTATTATGAACTTGATATTAGAATAGGTCAGCCCTTTTATGCCGAATTGTTTCTTATCATTACTTATACATATTTATGTTTTTATTTTATCTAGGTCATTCCATTTTGACCCGTACTTTTCGTTATTCTAGTTTCTAATATATTTTTGTTACAAATCATTACTGTTGCCTTGATTTTTTACAGGGAGTATTTATGTATTTAAACTTAATCTGAACGTTTAGTGTTGAAAATTAAAGGCGTTTTTCTTTTAACCATGTCTGATTTTCTCTTCAGTGCTAGAATCATTTACTTACAAATCATTACTTACTGTTGCCTTGATTTTTTACAGGGAGTATTTATGTATTTAAACTAAATCTGAACGTTTAGTGTTGAAAATTGAAGGCGTTTTTCTTTTAACCATGTCTGATTTTCTCTTCAGTGCTAGAATCATTTACGTAAACGATAACTTCTTATCATGTTTCGTGTTTTTAAAAGAGAGTATTAGTGGCTCATCAAGTCCTGACAAATGTTGCATTGTACGCGTTTTCAATATCACACGTATTAGTAACAATATCAGTTAGAATTTACTTACAGTTACTTAAAGAGGTTTGAGAGAGCGAGCCAACTACCTACCTAGTATGGCCAAAATCCTTCAAGAAAATGAAAACATCTTTCCTTCTTCTCACTATGCAGACCACATCTTTGAAATTAAAATATATTTCGGATACACTTGCAAATCAAATTGGTTGGTAGGGTTGATACAAAACATAAAACAAAAGTTGGGATTTTGGGAATGATATTTGGGGAAACAAAGTAAAAATCTATGAACAAAAATAAATTATTCGTACTAAAATAAATGTACAACATTTTAAAATTAAATCCTATTGAAATAGGGAAAGTATGTGTGTATTTGAACTTGCTTGCTTTCAGGTAAAAAGATTTCTAGCAAATACCTACCATAATAGTGACTCTTAATTATTGTTAATATTATACGTACCTAGACGAGCGAGCCAACTACCTACCTAGTATGGCCAAAATCCTTCAAGAAAATGAAAACATCTTTCCTTCTTCTCACTATGCAGACCACATCTTTGAAATTAAAATATATTTCGGATACACTTGCAAATCAAATTGGTTGGTAGGGTTGATACAAAACATAAAACGAAAGTTGGGATTTTGAGAATGATATTTACAAACAAAGTAAAAATCTATGAACAAAAATAAACTATTCGTACTAAAATAAATGTACAACATTTTAAAATTAAATTCTATTGAAACAGGGGAAAGTATGTGTGTATTTGAACTTGCTTGCTTTCAGGTAAAAAGATTTCTAGCAAATACCTAAGTACCTACCACAATAGTGACTCTTAATTATTGTTAATATTATACGTACCTAGACTAAAGTACACCAAGCATTATGGTATGTATGTATGTATGTACATCAATATTTACAACAAATAATACGACTTTACATATTTACACTGTAGGTTAAATCATGTAGAAATATCCCAAGGACATCTTATACATACTCTCCAAGGATAACGTAACTTGAAGACAGTATAATATCCGCCCGGGTTTTTTTTTCTGAGAAGGTGACCCAATTAAATTTTTATAAAATACTCCCACCAATAAACGAAACTATTTGATCTACTGGTAAAAAGGGACTCTTTAGTCCTGCCTTCAAAAGCCCTTGTTTTTTCCCGAGGGTCCACTTTTTTAATATCCTACTTTTTTTTAGACAGGGTGATTTTCACTTTCCCAATGAAGCTCATCTGAGGGAAAGCGACTTATGCTTCTTTCTGCTATAACCCAGAAAGAGTTAGCATTTTATTTTCAGGAACTACAACGGAGGTCTTATCGTCCTGATATCGAAGAAAGAAGGACAGGAAAGGAGAAAGCCAACCGTTCCGAGAACGAACCTTATCTGTTTAAATGATAAAGTACTAACGTCCCACCTTATCTGTTTAGGATGAAGCCCTATCGTCCCAAAATCGAAGAAAGAAGGACAGGAAAGGAGAAAGCCAGCCGTCCCGAAAACGAACTTTATCTGTTTAGGATGAAGCCCTATCGTCCCGAAATCGAAGAAAGAAGGAGCACAAAAACCAGTAAAGTTTGTAAAAATTATCCTGTATTTTCAATTTGTACAAAAAAGGAACCTTATCTTTTCAGTTTTCAGGATGAAGTTTTCCCCTGGCGGGAATTGATCCCACGGCGCTTACAAATAAAAGAGGATTGATTACGTTCTTGCGTTTATCTTCTTACCTTATAATAATCGCTCGTATAAACGTCGCGACTCATTCCAAAGTCCGGCGGGAATTGATCCCACGGCGCTTACAAATAAAAGATGATTGATTACGTTCTTGCGTTTATCTTCTTACCTTATAATAATCGCTCGTGTAAACATCGCGACTCATTCCAAAGTCGGCGATTTTCACGGTCAGATTGTTTCCCACCAAACAATTCCGACAGGCCAGGTCTCGATGCACGAACCTCTGGTCTGCCAGGTACTTCATACCAGCCGCTATCTGCTGACTTACTAGTAGAAGATGCTCCTGAGGAAAGAAACGAAATGGAGGTTAAAGGTTATGTCCAGGTCTCGATGCACGAACCTCTGGTCTGCCAGGTACTTCATACCAGCCGCTATCTGCTGACTTACTAGTAGAAGATGCTCCTGAGGGAAGAAACGAAAGGGAGGTTAAAGGTCATGCCGTTATGTGTAGGTGTTCTGAGACATAACATCATGCTTCTTACTATGATAGATGTTTACTTTAGTCAACCACAAAAAAAGTCTTATACCTACTTGTACACCTACATACTTTACTTCAGTAGATGCTAGATGTAGATATTTATGCCCAAAATATAAATGTCAGAGTTCAAAAGACTTTCAACAGAGGTTAGGCTATCGACAGGTAACTAGGTACCCGAAAAATCCACTCTTTTTCTCCTTGGTCTTATATCTTAGGTCCTACATAGCTAATATTGGAAGAAAGGGACTTTTTGCAAAAGATACAAACGAAGTTGTGCTATTTCTTTGTCTTTACCTATCAGAACCCAGGATAATATCTTCCGCTTTTGTTTCTCAGGTATATTTTCGAGAGAAAGTTGCACCAGTCTCACCCTACCCCCTAGGGAGGCACTCTGCATACTCACACGAGCAATTTCACCATTCTTCGAGAAAGATTTAAGTCATTAAGGGTTTAGTTGATCGAAAATATTCCGCACATGACACTCTTGTGTCATGGGTTTGCATATTAATAAGTTCATAAATATTCGTTTGGCAAAAACCATACTCACACGAGCAATTTCACCATTCTTCGAGAAGGATTTAAGTCATTAAGGGTTTAGTTGATCGAAAATATTCCGCACATGACACACTCGTGTCATGGGTTTGCATATTAATAAGTTCATAAATATTCGTTTGGCAAAAAAAAAAAATGGTGTGGGGGTAAAGGGTCTTGTATGTTTGGGGGAGGCAGAAATAGGAAATAACCATGTTGATAAGTGCGGGAGGTGTACCTATATATATATATAAAAATAGGTCAGCAAGACCATTGGTGGGCCCCGGATATTTAGGGGCCGCAGAGACATTTAGGTGCCCCTAAATACAGGAAATATAGGTACTAAATTAATAATAATAAACCCTATGACACCCAAAATGGGCAAGGGTTACCCTGCAATCAAGCAAGGCTTTTTTATTGGGATTTTGAACGGGCAATAGCTTTTTTCCCCCTTCCATTCTTTAGGTCCTCCCCTGATAAAATTGCTCACCTAATAGAGAAAAGGATGATATTTGTTTGCTGAAATGTTTATGGATATGATAGGGAGGAAGGGTACGAATCGGGAAAAAGGGGAGGAAGTAATGTGTGTTTTTAATGACCAGAGATTAGGAGGAGAGGGAGCAATAGAAATAGAGACCAAGTTCATTAATATTCATCGCCATTCCAGGACTCGTAAATCCTGTTCCAAACTACACAGATATTTTGCTGTGATTCGACATTACAGCCATTAGTTTCATTCGAGCATATGTTAAGTGATCTATTATGTTGTATGCTGTTATAAATCTCTCTTCAGCAATAACGTAGGGAACATTAGGATTAGGGTCCATTTGGCTTCAGCAGACTGCAACATTTCATTCGAGCATATGTTAAGTGATCTATTATGTTGTATGCTGTTATAAATCTCTCTTCAGCAATAACGTAGGGAACATTAGGATTATGGTCCATTTGGCTTCAGCAGACTGCAACGTTAATGTATTTATAGACTTTTTTATTACTTGGTCATATCATATTGGATTACATGGTAATCCTATTACCTACCTATAAGCTACAGGTGGATATACCTACTTAATTATAACTTTTATGAGGGAACCTTGTATATTTGTGTAGACTCTTTAACTCTTTACCTTCTTATCTTTTTCCTGGATATTATCTTTGCGGTTTATCTCTGGTATAGAGGCCAAAGGTACGTTTCTTTTGAGCACAATTTTATTATCTGCCTAATTCAATCTTCGTTTTCCAAAAAGGGAAACATTTGCGGGGGCGTAGAGCTATGTAGACAGATTGGTATATTTCAAAAAACACAAAATAAAATAAAAATGCTTAATAATATCTCTACATCTGGATTACGCTCCTGGGTTTATCTTTGCGGTTTATCTCTGGTATAGAGGCCAAAGGTACGTTTCTTTTGAGCACAATTTTATTATCTGCCTAATTCAATCTTCGTTTTCAAAAAAGGGAAACATTTGCAAGGGGGTAGAGCTACGTAGACAGATTGGTTTATTTCAAAAAACACAATATAAAATAAAAATGCTTAATAATATCTCTACATCTGGATTACGCTCCCGGGTTTACCGAGTTTTAGTGAGAGCAGTGTAGTCACTCTATGGATGTTTTTTCCCGGATAAAATCCTTTTTTTTTTTTTTCAAAGGAAAAAGCCTTCAGGCTACGAAACATTATTTTATTCAAATCTCTGGCTCCCATAGAATTGATCTCTCTCCCTCTCCTTCCCATTTCTGTTGCCTACATATCTAAGTTAGTATGTCATCTAATTCATCTACTTATTTATTATGTCTTCAAAATGAGATTTCCATACCAGGAACTCAAGTAGAGAACGTAATTACTAGGTAACCATTAGCTAAGTCTTCTTCCTACATACTCGTACTCGTAGTGTTATACAGGTAAATACCACTACATATTCTTTTGATAGATCATCTCTCTCCCTCTCTCTCTCTCTCTCCCTCTCTCTCTCTCTCCCTCTCTCTCTCTCTCCCTCCCTCCCTCTCTCCCTTTCTCTCTCTGACATAGACACACGCTATTTCCTTCTCCCTCTCTCTCATTCTTGTCTTGTCATCATATGATGTAGGATTGATAGGTTTGTATCCTCATTAAAAGTGACGAGATCTCAATCTTGTGTGTTGATATTTGATATTCTCTCTCTCTCTCTCTCTCCCTCCCTCCCTCTCTCCCTTCCTCTCTCTGACATAGACACACGCTATTTCCTTCTCCCTCTCTCTCATTCTTGTCTTGTCATCATATGCTGTAGGATTGATAGGTTTGTATCCTCATTAAAAGTGACGAGATCTCAATCTTGTGTGTTGATATTTGATATTAATGAGGAGGCGCGTGTGTAGGTTTGTTTTTACCCACTCCAGTAATGTGGTTATAGATAAAGTATCTAATATATCTACCCCAGATACTTCCGTCGCGACGGACAGCTGAAAAGACCCTTTATACCAAATACCTACTTATCCGAGACGTATAGGGGAATCAATGAAAGAGCTTATTTTAATACGGTAAATTGTATACGTAGGAGGTTTAAATACAGGTAGGAAGTTCCATTCAGTGTTTGCTTTTATGTTTGCCTTTAAAATCCCCAAAGTTGTGACCTTTGTTTTAGTCTCCCTTTCCCTATCCCTCTGTCCTTTTCTGCCTCTGTTTTTGTGAAATACCTACCCCGCAATATCTCGCGGGGATATGTAGGGGTATTAATTAATTATACGGTGCTATACCCGTGTAAAAGACGTGTGTTTTTCTAATAATTATC
Organism: Diaphorina citri; assembly: GCF_000475195.1. Lineage (NCBI taxonomy): Eukaryota > Metazoa > Arthropoda > Insecta > Hemiptera > Psyllidae > Diaphorina > Diaphorina citri. Next base: position 37,684 of record NW_007379309.1, on the reverse strand, counting down.
CAAGTATGTTTATGGACCTCACATACATATACGTACAAATACCTACTTGATCAAATATAGGTACAAACACCTTTAGTTGTTTCAGTGTTTTACAGCCTGAAGGTAGGTGGTATGTAGCGAGCAAATACACCTTTTCCGTTTTAGCAGCAGGTCTTGGAACGATAGTTTCTGACCAGACAGGGCCGGGGTTTTGAAAATAATTAACAATGTTCCATTTTCTCAGGCAGGTAAAATAGAATAAAATATACCTTGTTTATCCTGCTCGTATGATACTAAAAAGTCCCTTTACCCCAGCAATCTAAACAAGGTCTCGTGTATTTTTTGGGTTTACATAATAACATTATACATTTAGTGTTTACAACAAAGTCAGATAGGGCCGGGGTTTTGAAAATTAACAGTGTTCCATTTTCTCAGGCAGGTAGAATAGAATAAAATATAAATTATTTATCCTGCTCGTATGGGACTAAAAAGTCTCTTTACCCCAGCAATCTGAACAAGGTATTTTATTGTGTAATAAAATAACATTATACAAACATAGTGTTTACAACAAAAGACCTTGCTTAAGGTCTTTTGGTATGTAGGGAGGTAGGTAGGTATGTAGATATGCTTACCTTGGTCAGTTTTGGTAGGTTTGGATTGCTGTCTTGGAAATGGCCACTGTTACCCCGCAGTACACCAGCCAGATCTCCATGAGGCATGTACTCGAATACCATCCATGGCTTCTTTCCTGGCTCTGAAAAAGTGTAAAACACAAGATAAGTAGTCGTTCATATCATAGTCATTAAGGTGTGTACAAATATAGTCGATCGACGAGATAAATCTATGTTGATGAGGCAGTGTGGACGGTTCAGTCGACATCTATGGACGGCCGGGGCCACTGTTACCCCGCAGTACACCAGCCAGATCTCCATGAGGCATGTACTCGAATACCATCCATGGCTTCTTTCCTGGCTCTGAAAAAAAAATGTGAAACGTAAGATAGGTAGTCGTTCTTAGCCATCAAGGTGTGTCCAAACACAGGTCGTCGATCGACGAAATAAATCTATGTTGTTGAGGTAGTGTGGACGGTGCAGTCGACATTGATCGACGGCCGGTCGACTAGGTATGTTTGGACACACCTTCAGAATCTTGAGATTGCTTGTTTACTTTTTTTTTCGGAACTAGTTCAGAAGCCACGACAAGGAAATCTTTTTATTTTATTAATAGAATTTATAATAATGGAACCTGAATGCTCATTCTCTCGTGAAGTAAAGTAGTAAGAATACGTCTTGTTTGTTGCTTTTTGTAAAATCCTCTTCGTAATACTGACATGACACTGTCGCTACAATAAATATAGTTATAGATAATATAGGTAACTAGAATATAGGTCGTAGGTACCTATTCTTTTGGTTCTCGGATGTAGAATAATGTGCAATAAGGATGTAGATTGAAACTCTTTCAGTTCAGTGGAGAGAAAAAAATGTCAAAGTCTTGGAAGAAGAAAAAAGTCACAAAAAATTTACTCTCTTCTGGTCAATTTGCTTAAAAATATTAGACAGGATGTCTCATTAATTCCTGACAACCTGGAAAAAGATACTCAATACCTAGAGTTTTCTTTGAACCAAAGGATCTACTTAGTTGCTCTCGAGGGACAATAATAGCTTCCTGTACCTACAACCCCCAGAACATTTATACACCATTTCTTTTCATTAAAACTTTGAACTTGGAGCATTTCTACATGTTAACCTTCAAACTAAAGTAACAAATCCGACTTATTTTTAATAATACCCCCAGGAGTTAGAATTTCTACCTGTCTCAGAGATCTGCCATATAGGATAACTAGGTCACTAACTATTTGGAACATATCTACTCATTAAAACTTACTAGCTTACTACATTTCTACACGTATTAAATAAACTACTCGTAAAGTAGAATAGAATATACCTTGTTTATCCTACTGGGATAGGACTGAAAAGTCCCTTTACTGCCTCAGTCTAACTAAGATTTTATATTTTTACAGTATACACGTAGTATAAGGTAACAATGATGTAGGTCTGTTATAGCTCATTCCAAAGTCCGCGATTTTCACGGTCAGATTGTTTCCCACCAAACAATTCCGACAGGCCAGGTCTCGATGCACGAACCTCTGGTCTGCCAGGTACTTCATACCAGCCGCTATCTGCTGACTCACTAGTAGAAGATGCTCCTGAGGGAAGAAACGAAAGGGAGGTTAAAGGTTATGTCGTTATGTGTAGGTGTTCTGAGACATAACATCATGCTTCTTACTATGATAGATGTTTATTTTATCAACCACAAGAAAAGTCTTATATGTACCTACACCTACATACGAGTACTTAACTTCAGCAGATGTAGGTATTTATGCCCAAAATATAAATGTCAGAGTTCAAAAGACTTTCAACAGAGGTTGGGCTATCGACAAGTAAGTAGGTACCTAATACCCGAAAAATCCACTCTTTTTTTCCTTGGTCTTATATCTTAGGTACCTATGTACAATTGTACATACATACCTAACATTGAAAGAAAGGGACTTTTTGCAAAAGAAAAGATACAACCGAAGTTGTGCTATTTCTTTGCCTTTATCAGAACCCAGGATAATATCTTCCGCTTTTGTTTCTCAGGTATATTTTCGAGAGAAAGTTACACCAGTCTTACATTGAAAGAAAGGGACTTTTTGCAAAAGAAAAGATACAACCGAAGTTGTGCTATTTCTTTGCCTTTATCAGAACCCAGGATAATATGTTCCGCTTTTGTTTCTCAGGTATATTTTCGAGAGAAAGTTGCACCAGTCTCAACCCCTCACCCTATCCCCTAGGGAGGCACTCTGCATACTCACACGAGCAATTTCACCGAGAAGGATTTAAGTCATTAAGGGTTTAGTTGATCGAAAATATTCCGCACATGACACTCTTGTGTGTTCCGGGTTTGCATATTAATAGGTTCATAAATATTCGTTTGGCAAAAACAAAATGGTGTGGGGGTAAAGGGTCTTGTATGTTTGGGGGAGGTAGAAATAGGAAATAACCATGTTGATAAGTGCGGGAGGTGTACCTATATAAAAAAAAATACGTCAGCAAGTAAGACCATTGGTGGGCCCCGGATATTTAGGGGCCGCAGAGACATTTAGGTGCCCCTAAATACAGGAAATATACCTAGGTACTAAATTAATAATAATAAAACCTATGACACCCAAAATGGGCAAGGGTTACCCTGCAACCAGGCAAGGCTTTCTTATTGGGATTTTGAACGGGTAACAGCTTTTTCCCCCTTCTATTTTTTAGGTCCTCCCCTGATAAAATTGCTCTCCTAATAGAGAAAAGGATGATATTTGTTTGCTGAAATGTTTATGGACATGATTGGGAGGAAGGGTACGAATCGGGAGGAAGTAATGTGTGTGCGATTATTTTCGCGGATTTGGCAATTATGTTCGCGGATTCGCGTCCCGAATCGACATTTTGGATATTTGGCAAGCCTAGTTATAGGTATTCTGTAAACTTGATGTCCTTGACTAATTTAGAAAAGAAGAAAACCGGTTAGGTCTGACTTACCTTTAGGTACAACCCCCAGGAGGGACAGTATATTCGCCTGACGAAAGGAACTCATGATTTCCACTTCCCTCATGAAATCCTCCTCAGCTTCACGACTGGCGTTATCCTTGAGGACTTTGATGGCTACCACATCTGACACTCCATCACTTATCAGTTCGCCTGGAATTGATGCGAAATTGATGTTGTTTTTTTACTCAATACTTTACCTACTTAAATGAGTACTTGATAAATATGTAGATATGTATAATACTTTACTTAATACACGCGTACACAATAAATAGGATTTATTCTATAGCAGTAGACTGTTAACTCATCTCGTAAGTAATGACGTGAAATTGGAACAAATTTTCTGTGGTTGGTTTTGGTTACCTTATTTCCTTCAAATAGGTTCATTACGGGATTCGAACTGCAGTTTTAAGTTCCACACCTTACTTAGCAACTGGACTGTTTACTGAACAAAGTTCCACTAAGTAAGGCAATACGGGGAAAAGCTCAAAAGGAACTAATAGCGCTTCTCACGACTTTACCTTTAGACTCGGGAAATATTGTTCAAGGAAAATACTGTGCTTACTTACCTAACCAGATGGCCCTTTATTGTGGTTCTGGCTTTTGAGGTATAAGCGTAGTAGGTGGTATAAGCGTCATTCAATTCTTATGGTACAAGGTACATACTTGACAAACCCTTAAAAAGTGGAAAGCACTCAACTTCCTCCTTTTTTTCTCCTCCTCCTCTGCCTCCTCCTTTCCCTTTATCTTCCTCTCATTCTGTTTTTCTATTCTCTCTTCCTTCTCATCCTTTCTCTCTCTCTCCCTCTTTCTCTCTTTCTCTTTCTCTCTCTCTCTCTCTCTCTCTGTCTTTCTCTCTCTCTCCCTCTCCCTCTCTCTCCTCTTTCTGTTTCCCCTGTCTCTATCTTCTACCTTGAGCCATTTTAGTTTCCATTCTCTCTTCAGCAATAACGTAGGGAACATTAGGATTAGGGTCCATTTGGCTTCAGCAGACTGCAACATTAATGTATTTATAGACTTTTTTTATTACTTGGTCATATCATATTGGATTACATGGTAATCCTATTACCTACCTATAAGCTACAGGTGGATATACTTAATTATGACTTTTATGAGAGAACCTTGTATATTTGTGTAGACTCTTTAACTCTTTACCTTCTTAGTAATAAGGAGGAACAGGCATGGAACGCCACTCCGCCTAAAACATTCGACCATCCTTCCAAGTGTGCCAAATATTGGTAACTGTTTCGGCAAATCACGTGATGTCTGATAAATTGAGATGGAACTCGGTTTTGTGAGAGAAATAAGACAAGATAGCCTGAAAGTATGTAACTTTATATCGGTTGAAAAGTTGAGCTTGCAAAATCTTTATTGTTATTTCTTTTAATTTATTATGTTATGGCTGTCCATGAATTGTAAATAAATATACTTGAGTATTTTGTTGGAAAAAAATCCAAAGAACCCTCACTCTCACTTGCGAGAGGGAGAGCACTTTGAACGAATATTTCAAAATCATCAACACAAAGTAATGGAGCGTAAGAACATCTCCAACCGAAGGAACATGAAATAAAACTTCCACCTAGGTAGATAGGTACACCTACTAACACTGAATGCTGAATGTGTAAGCATTTAATGATGCTTAAACAAAGTCCCCTCGCCGGGAGACGGAATAGCTGTGTGAACATCACACGACTTTCCGTGTCCCACATTCACGTCCCGTTTTAGTCTTAAGTCCTATGTAAATCTGTAGCTTTGAGGAACACGATTACTCGAGAAGCGTTTGAGATGGACTTATGGTGGTAGGTGTACATATTTTGCTGAGAAATAAACCTAGGTACATTAAGTACCTACCCAAAAAAAGTACCTACTTAGGTTGGTAAAAAGAAATAGGAAGTGTAAAGGTAAGGAAAGTAAAAAAAGATGTCTTTCCGTAGGTATCCAGGATTTGTTCTGTTTTTCATTGCTGATTACGAGAACATGGGTACCTATGTAAGGGGGTATATCTATCTAGAGACGAAAAAAAAGGAAAATGAGGATTCGAAAGAAAGAGATGGAGGTTAGGAAAGAGAGTGTTTTGTGGTAAAATTATTATTGTTTTATTGTTTTAGGAGAGAGTGGGAGAGAGAGAAGAAAAGAAAAGAGTGAAACATCAAGTTCAATTAAGAAATGGACCCAAGAATTCCATTAAGGAGAGAGAGAGCACATCAATTAAGATCATAACATGAAAATGATATGACACATGGCTTTCCATCTCGCATCTTTTCTTTCAATTTCTCCTTCTTGAATTCTTCTTTCCCTCTGAATCTATATAAATAAAATTGTATCTATCATAAGTAGGTACTAACGTTCTAGCAAAAGCCAACAACTAACATTTCTTGGACTGTTGTAATGTTTTGGTGTGACACATGGCTTTCCATCTCGCATCTTTTCTTTCAATTTCTCCTTCTTGAATTCTTCTTTCCCTCTGAATCTATCATAAGTAGGTACTAACGTTTAGCGAAAGCCAACAAATAACATTTGTGGGACTGTTGTAATGTTTTGGTAGATTATTAGGTAGTATTTTATGTAGATCATTTTACCTTGGTCTTCAAGAGCTTGTGGTTTCTAGCAAATCGGCTTGTGGATTGCAAAGAAATTTATAATTTCACTTTTAAATTTCAATCTTGAAAATTTTCGTTCATTTTACCTTGGTCTTCAAGAGCTTGTGGTTTCTAGCAAATCGGCTTGTGGATTGCAAGGAAATTTATAATTTCACTTTTAAATTTTAATCTTGAAAATTTTCGCGTAAGAGCTTTTCGTGAGTTTTCAAAGTGATTTTAAAACTTTTTCGATTTACCCTTGAAATTTTCTAGCGTTCTACATACCAAATAATTTACGAGACTTATGAGTATTAGAATTTTCAGAACATTGAATGAGACTGAGGAGAAGAGATAACGTAGTGATAAAAAAAATACCCAACGTGCATGGTGCTCAAACTAATCCTATGTATAACAATCCCAGTACTTGCTTTAGAAAAAAAAATTGCTCTCTAGAAGGTACGGTTTAAGGACCGAATTCGGTCGTTATATCACGAAATTAGAATTAGACCAATTTAGGGAAATAGCTCAAAAAGTGTTCGCGGATCTCAGGACTTTACCTTTAGCCTCAGGACGCTCAAACTTTGTAGAGAGGTTGGGGGGAGGGGAGAGTTTAAAAACAGTTCTCAGGGAAAGGAAATTAAAGGAAAGGGAAATTGAAAGTAGAAAAAAAAACATGGGCACATAGGCCCAAATGTTAGACTCCAAACAGACGGACTCACCTTTGAATACTTTTCCAAAACATCCCTCCCCAATTTCTGTGCTGAAAGTTACCGCCTCCCGACTCAAAATGGGAACCGGTGTGTCTGAAGAGGACATGGAGGAGGAGGTGTAGAGAGGATTGGATGTGTAGCGGTCCTCGTCCAGTAACTCCTTGTTGAAAGCCATGGGCATGCCCTGTGGACGGGAAGAAGATGGAAGAGATTGGGATTAAAATATACGTTATTTATTTACATGTTATGTTAAATGCTTACAAGTCTTATTATCCCGACTCGGAGTTTCGTCTACTTTGTAGACATTTTCAATGTCCTTTCAATTCCTTCTTCACACCTTTTTGTACTCGTACCTATACGGCATGGGCATGCCCTGTGGACGGGAAGAAGATGGAAGAGATTGGGATTAAAATATACGTTAATTATTTACATGTTATGTTAAATGCTTACAAGTCTTATTATCCCGACTCGGAGTTTCGTCTACCTTGTAGACATTTTCAATATCCTTTCAATTCATGGGCATGCCCTGTGGACGGGAAGAAGATGGAAGAGATTGGGATTAAAATATACGTTAATTATTTACATGTTATGTTAAATGCTTAAGTACAAGTCTTATTATCCCGACTCGGAGTTTCGTCTACCTTGTAGACATTTTCAATGTCCTTTCAATTCCTTCTTCACACCTTTTTGTACTTGTACCTATACGTGTGTACGATATATTTTACAAGTAGTACTCAATCTAGTTACTTATCGTTATTCAAAATCGGACCAACTGTTCGATGCTGGGCTTTACCAACTCGGGATTGAGATGAAACGAGGATGTCCCTATATGTACCAGGTCAACCTCGGATTAAACTCAATCCTAAGACAATTCGCGGTGGTAAAACTCTACCTGAGAGTTATCGCTAGACAGGAAAAGGGCAAACAGATCTACAGACAAACCAAGTATAAAACCATCGCGTTAAACCAAGAACTCTCAATCCTAAGACAATTCGCGGTGGTAAAACTCTACCTGAGAGTTATCGCTAGACAGGAAAAGGGCAAACAGATCTACAGACAAACCGAGTATAAAACCATCGCGTTAAACCAATTTTTATTTATTTTATCGTATGACGTTTATTTTACAGATCACAAAATGGTCAAATTAAGTTAAACCAAGAACTCAGATGAAACGAGGTTTTCTGTATACTTAATACCCAGGTCAACCTCGGATTAAACTCAATCCTAAGACAATTCGCGGTGGTAAAACTCTACTTGAGAGTTATCGCTAGACAAGAAAAGGGCAAACAGAACAGACAAACCAAGTATAAAACCATCGCGTTAAACCAAGAACTCACTTGACTCAATCATAAGATTCATAAAGCTTACCACAACATTGCGCATTTTCCTTGCTTTCTTTTTAGCCTTGGCATCTTTGGACAGACAGATGAATGGAAAGCGTTTTCGCCGTCGACAGCACAGTACTATCATGCTTATCAAAATAAACATACTGATATGGCATCTTTGGACAGACAGATGAATGGAAAGCGTTTTCGCCGTCGACAGCACAGTACTATCATGCTTATCAAAATAAACATACTGATCGGCAACAAGAAAGGAAATCTGAAATTTGGGCACAAATCCTCGCGGAGTGGCAGCTATATCAAATGCTGAGTGGTAATTTCACGCCAGCATGGCTTCGTAGAATTTTCTTTTTCTCCTCCTCCTCCTCCTCCTCCTCCTCCCCCTCCTCCTTTTTCTTCTTCTTCCTCCTTCTTTTCCTCCTCTTCCTCCTTCTTCTCCTCCTCTTCCTTCTTCTTCTCCTCCTCCTTCTTCTTCGCGGGAGTAAAAAACTTAAGAGTACGAAGTTCGGAGAGAGAGAGAGAGAGTGTGCTTCGAGGAACACCCCAATGACACATGACCGGGTTAACACCGATGAGTCCAAGTGATAACTAGGTCCTCCTGAGTCACTGCCGTGTTTACTAACGTCCAGAAGTCATGTGGTCACAATCAAAGCACAAAGAGGCATGTGGTTACCCGGACCTAGTGTTGCCATTGTTACAGGTGCAAGTACAGGGATTGGGTACAATGTGGTACAGGATTTGGTGCGCTTCTACGATGGCACCGTTTACATGACGTGCATAAACGAAACGGCAGGTAAGAAAGCCCTGGTTTTCTTACTTATTTTCTGGTTAACCAAGATAGAACAACTGTAACCAACCTACCAAATTAGACAAATACATACCAGTATTGGATGATTATTATGTTGTATAATAGGTAGATATGTATATAGACCCAGAACGTGCTGTAAATTAGACAAATACATACCAGTATTGGATGATTATTATGTTGTATAATAGGTAGATATGTATATAGACCCAGAACGTGCTGTAAAAAAGTAAAAATGAGGACAGTGAGAAACTAATGTAATATCATTCAGATTTTACGTCCAATCTACCTGTAGGAGCAGATACTTTCCGAGTGTTTATTTAAGATAACACCTAAGTTCCTACACCAGATACGAAGATAAAAAGCAAATTTCCCCATAAACTTTTTGGGGAAATAAATTTAAATTGAATAAAGTTTATATTGAAACACAACTTTTATTTTTCCTGTTCCCAAAATTTTAAACAAAAGAAAAACTTCATTAATCTTTGTGGTTTTATATCGAAATTTTCGTGAACTAGTACAAAACCACTGGTACATCCCTTTATTGTTATTGTAGTTCCCAAAATTTTAAACAAAAGAAAAACTTCATTAATCTTTGTGGTTTTATATCGAAATTTTCGTGAACTAGTACAAAACCACTGGTCTTGTGTACCCACAGGTCCCACAGATAAAGTTTCTAATGTTTTTCTAACCAACTCACCACTCTGGGTGGCAGACTAAACCTAAGGGATGAAAATGATCCGTGTAAGGTGCCCCTACTGTCAAACAACTGATCTTCTGTCGTTTTTCCCTTCCTTCAATACAAATAGACATCTATTTCGTTCAAATTTCGGCAGGTCTAGCTGCAGTGGACCAGATTAAGAAGATCTACGAAAATGAAACCATCCCCACCAAGCGTTACTACCAGGAGAAGATCAAATTCTATCGTGTAGACGTCTCCAATGAGTCCCAAGTGGAAAACTTCACCCAACACATAGCACAGCAACATGGTGGCGTAGACGTTCTCATCAATAATGCGGCAGTCCATCTGGATTACGCAGGCCACCTGACCAAATCAGAAAAGGTGAGGCGAAGGAGGGAGGAAGGGAAAGATCGTTTCCAAACGACTGGCGTAGACGTTCTCATCAATAATGCGGCAGTCCATCTGGATTACGCAGGCCATCTGACCAAATCAGAAAAGGTGAGGCGAAGGAGGAAGGAAGGGAAAGATCGTTTCCAAACGACGAAGGAGGGGACATAGGTCAGTAATCGTAATAAACTCCATCAGTGAAATTTGGACTTCACTCAACAAAAAGGCACCTGCCCACCTGCAAAGCCTATTACAACCCAAAAATTAGCACATTTGGCTGATTGACGACCCAGACAAGGATTTTACTACAGGACAGTCTAAGGCTGGCCAACTGACAATTCACTATCAGGTAGACCTGACGGGTACGCCTGAACAGGTGCGCCTGTCAGGTCTACCTGATAATGTACGGCAGGCCTAAAAGTTTGGTCATACTAAAACATAAGAGAGGAAGAAGGAAGTTACCCAATGATACCTAATACCAATTCTTTCATCTCTTTTAGTTGAACAGAACCATGGAAGTCAACTACTTCGGTCTCCTAAGGATATGCCACTTTCTGTTCCCCCTGTTAAGACAAAGTGCCCGGGTAATTCACGTGACATCCCAGTGTGGACATGTCTCTCAGATCAGAAACGGCACAGAGCTGCAGGAAAAATTCCTGAACGACACCCTAACTGAGGAAGAACTGACTCAACTGATGCGCCAATATGTGGAGGATTATCAACAGGGAAGACATCTGGAGAAAGGTAAATATCCAGGGATCCAGGTTCATCAATCTGGCGTAGACGTTCTCATCAATAATGCGGCAGTCCATCTGGATTACGCAGGCCATCTGACCAAATCAGAAAAGGTGAGGCGAAGGAGGGAGGAAGGGAAAGATCGTTTCCAAACGACGAAGGAGGGGACATAGGTCAGTAATCGTAATAAACTCCATCAGTGAAATTTGGACTTCACTCAACAAAAAGGCACCTACCCACCTGCAAAGCCTATTACAACCCAAAAATTAGCACACTTGGCTGATTGACGACCCAGACAATTCTTTCATCTCTTTTAGTTGAACAGAACCATGGAGGTCAACTACTTCGGTCTCCTAAGGATATGCCACTTTCTGTTCCCCCTGTTGAGACAAAGTGCTCATACTGATAAGCATGGCGGCTAACTGGTAGGTGGGGGAGGTGGTCATGGCTCTTAAGAGATTGGAGTCATCTGGAGGTTTAACCTGAAAGAGAGAAACAATGAATAAAATTTAATTTATTGATGAACTGCCCAGAGTTTGTTTGCCAAAACGACACAGCATACATACTACTCGGACAAAATTGTTCATTAAAATGGGATAGAATTCAATGGAATAGCTAACCTGAGATATAGAAAGATATAGAATTCAATGGGATTGAATTAAATGGAGAGAAACAATCAATCAATGAAAATTTATTGATGGACTGCCCAAAGTTTGGGTTGCCAAAACGACACAGCATACATACTACTCGAACAAAATTCAGGATAATCAGGATAAAATCGAACCCGCGCTGCAGGAAAGATTCCTGAACGACACCCTAACTGAGGAAGAACTGACTCAACTGATGCACCAATATGTGGAGGATTATCAACAGGGAAGACATCTGGAGAAAGGTAAATATCCAGGGATCCAGGTTCATCAATGGGAGAAGTACACGAGAGTTTTCTCGGGATAAACTCCCAAATTCCCGTTTTACCACTCACTGCCCAAAGTTTGGGTTGCCAAAACGACACAGCATACATACTACTCGAACAAAATTCAGGATAATCAGGATAAAATCGAACCCGCGGCCTAGCGCTGAGTTCACCTTACCTGAGTTCTGATCGTATGATTTGTGGACAGCGGTATGCTATTTTCTGTCGAGAACTCCCCTATCTTTCTAGGCGAGGCTGATGGTCCAGTATCATTCACTTGACTTGGGATGATCACAGGGTGTACTTTTGTGGCATTTTTCGGCGAAAGAAAGTGTCCCAGGTGAATTTTGGACGGGTCCTTATTTGATGCTGTCGGGAAAATGAAAGAGTGAATGAATAATAATACGCCAACTGAATAATTGAATTTTAGGAGGTATGACAATGGGAGGGAGTGAGAGGTAAAATAGAAAATAATGGAAAGAATACAATGTGAAACGTAAAAAGGAAGACCTATAGTTTCTTTCCATATCTCTCTCTCTCTCTCTCTCTCTCTCTCTCTCTCTCTTCCTTTTCTCTTTTTCTTTTTTTTATATTAT
>NW_007379309.1:0-25152 GCF_000475195.1 Diaphorina citri | reverse complement strand
AAAAAAAAAAAAAAAAAAAAACACAAGCTGCTTTTATTTATTTATTTAGGTTTGGTCATAGATATTTTGATATTTTGTTTTAAAGATGTTGCACAATTGTTGCGAATTTCGAGTACGAAAAACATACGAAGGTACATAAGTACCTGTACATTGGTAGACAATTAGAGGCACATACAAAATAATAAAGAACAAACTCTTGAGTGGAAGGTAACCAATAGACGAAATCATGCAATCCCTGAAGCATTTTCCATCAATCACTCTGTATTCAAATTCTGGAACAAATATATCTCTGGTAGGTAGGTACATAAGGTAATAATAATATTTCGGATTATAATTATCTTCCAGGTTGGCCCGAGTCCCCCTACACGGTGAGTAAGATTGGCGTGTCCAAGTTGGCCATGGTGCAACAAAACCAACACTTCCAGAACGGCACAGCCGACCTTTCCGTGAATGCGGTCAACCCCGGGTATGCCAAGACCCAGATGTCTAACTTCAGCGGCCTCATGGAAGCCGATGAGGCAGGGGACCCCATCCTGTACTTGGCAAGCATCCAGCCCTACCAGCCAGAACCTAGGGGGCGACTGATATGGAATAATAAGGAGGAACAGGCATGGAACGCCACTCCGCCTAAAACATTCGACCATCCTTCCAAGTGTGCCAAATATTGGTAACTGTTTCGGCAAATCACGTGATGTCTGATAAATTGAGATGGAACTCGGTTTTGTGAGAGAAATAAGACAAGATAGCCTGAAAGTATGTAACTTTATATCGGTTGAAAAGTTGAGCTTGCAAACCAAGAATAGATCAGAATTATCTTAAAAAGTAGGACAGATTTTATTACATCAACTGCTTTGTTTCTTTGGATGAGACATAATTGAAAAGGCTAAATTGCATAAATAGATATATAAAAAAATAAATTATTCTCTTTTTCCAGCGAAGTGACTTGAATAAAGGATTTAATAAGGAGGAACAGGCATGGAACGCCACTCCGCCTAAAACATTCGACCATCCTTCCAAGTGTGCCAAATATTGGTAACCGTTTCGGTAAATCACGTGATATCTGATAAATTGAGATGGAACTCGGTTTTTGTGAGAGAAATAAGACAAGATAGCCTGAAAGTATGTAACTTTATATCGGTTGAAAAGTTGAGCTTGCAAACCAAGAATAGATCAGAATTATCTTAATCATTTTACCTTGGTCTTCAAGAGCTTGTGGTTTCTAGCAAATCGGCTTGTGGATTGCAAGGAAATTTATAATTTCACTTTTAAATTTCAATCTTGAAAATTTTCGTGTAAAAGCTTTTCGTGAGTTTTCAAAGTGATTTTAAAACTTTTTCGATTTACCCTTGAAATTTTCTAGCGTTCTACATACCAAATAAAAGTTTCAAGTCTCTAGCTCTTACCGTTCTCGAGATATTTTGTTTACAGACAGACAGAAGGACAGACAGACACACGGACCAATGGCTGAAACTTTGGATTTAGGCTCTAGGGACCTCAAAACGTGTTTTGACACTAAAAACTGACCATCGAAAATTTGACCCGATTACATTACTTTCCTTCCTATAGGATAAGGAAAGTAAAAAGAGCTAAGTGATTTACCTATCTCTTGGGTTCCATCAAAATTTGACCCGATTACATTACTTTCCTTCCTATAGGATAAGGAAAGTAAAAAGAGCTAAGTGATTTACCCGTGTTTTGACACTAAAAACTGACCATCGAAAATTTGACCCGATTACATTACTTTCCTTCCTATAGAATAAGGAAAGTAAAAAGAGCTAAGTGATTTACCTATGTATCTCTTGGGTTCCATACAACCCAATAGTTAGAATGGACCTTCACAAAGTTACCAAGTCTTCAATAAAAATATTTGATTTACCTATATTGCTACAATAAAGAAAGAGTTAACTAGAGCAAAAGAAAAGTTAGACTTACGTAGTCGTTCGCATTTCGAGTCCTCTCTCATAGGGGTACCATCCTGATTACAAATACAATAGTAGGTATTGCCTACAGATTTTTTACAGCCGAAGTTAGGAGCTGGGCCGAAATCTTTGCATGGCTCTAGTAGTTCTCCACAGTCTCCCACTTACGTAGTCGTTCGCATTTCGAGTCCTCTCTCATAGGGGTACCATCCTGATTACAAATACAATAGTAGGTATTGCCTACAGATTTCTTACAGCCGAAGTTAGGAGCTGGGCCGAAATCTTTACATGGCTCTAGTAGTTCTCCACAGTCTCCATCGAAAATTTTGATTCCTGGAACGAAAGAAAAAGTGTTTGATTAATAAAAATGCTTTCTACTTTATATTACTAAAGTAAAGTGAAGCTATAATACTAGTAATGAGAAAGTATTGCTTTTACCTAATAAGGGAAATTGATTAACGCTGTTTCAGACACCCAATTTTGTGGTATTTCCTGTAGTTTTCCAGTGAGGTATTTCTTGTAGTTTTAGAACATGGTACATACAACACATACATACAACACATTCTTTTACAGTTCCACCCTTCTCTCTCTCTCTCTCTCACTCTTCCTCTCTCCCTCCTTCCCATCTAAAACAAGTTAGTTGTAAGCTTTTTTTTTAACTTCAACTTTTGCTTCTTACAATCTTAATCTTAGAGAGAGAGAGAGAGAGAGAGAGAGAGAGAGAGAGAGAGAGAGAGAGAGAGAGGAAGTGAAATATTTCATAAGTTAAAATATTTCACTTCCTTTCTCTCTCTCTAATAGAGTTGCAGTGAAGGTTAAGCTATAAGTTGGTAAGTTTTTCTTTTTTTCTACGAATGAAAGTTTTCCTTCATAAAATTTCATAAGTTAAAATATTTCACTTCCTTTCTCTCTCTCTAATAGAGTTGCAGTGAAGGTTAAGCTATAAGTTGGTAAGTTTTTCTTTCTACGAATGAAAGTTTTCCTTCATAAAATCTTTCTCTCTCTCTCACTCACTCACTCATCACGTTCTCTCGTTTCGTTTACGACATTACAAACGAGATTCGCTCCATTACCATCCTAATGAATCCCTAGGGACATCCACACTCAACTCATCATCAAAGAATCCCTTTCCCTGTACGTCACTATAAAGTCAAGGCCAAGAGGTTTCATAGAAATCCGATTACAATTGTAAGTAAGGTATGTAGGTGCGTTGAATAAATCTCGGGCTTGTATTTTTCAGTCACGTTACCGTGGGTTTTGCCAAACGATTAATTACTAATTTAGCAATAGCAAATATGCGAAATAATATCGCTGAAGTTACATATGTTGAAATACTTTGAAATGCTTGAGCAAGACAATGTGCAATGAATATAAAATATACTTGGGCGAGAGAGTGCTTGCTACCTTGTAAAATAAGAACAGTAGCAGCCTTTCTAATGTCTAATGGACGTTTACCAGCGTACCACAATATGTAAAGTAGGTACTAAAGCCATTGTCCAACTCCGAAGACCGTTTCTCTCACACACTGAGGGCGAGTCATTTGGAAAATCGTTGTAGGTATGAGTATTTCTTTTATGACTTGGTATAAATGGTTTTACCGTTTTATTAAGCACTGAAACTGCAAATTCTTCAATAATCTTGAAGTGAACTTGGTCTATGAACTTCAATTATTTACAAATTTAATCTATTATCAACAGGGAAGACATCTGGAGAAAGGTAAATATCCAGGGATCCAGGTTCATCAATGGGAGAAGTACACGAGAGTTTTCTCGGGGTAAACTCCCAAATTCCCGTTTTACCACTCTTATGCTGGGGTTTACCAACTCGGGATTGAGATGAATAATAGAATCTGCGGAAGACTATGCTAAGTGTAGGTACCCTCTGAAAAATAGGTCTGGTCCTAATATCATAAGTTTAGATTATTTACATTACAACAGCAACTAACTCAGAAATCTAAAACGATATTTTTGACAATTTTCGCATGTGCATACTCAGTAGGTACTAGGAAGGTACTTTATTTATGAAGGAGCTTAATCTTAAGAGAAACAAAGGATGATGATGGGTATATAATATATTAATAAAGGGAATGGAGGCTTAAAGGATTTCATGAAAGAGATAGAGGGCAATTTGATAGATACAGGAGGGTGTGAGGCATATATCTTTACTCTTATCATAATTGTGAATATGGGGAAAAGAGAATGAAGAGGTGAAAAGGAAACAAAAGGGTAGGTACCTATAATAAAACAGAAAATACCTACTGAAAATACCTATGTAGGATTAAATGAAACCTATCTGTGTACATACTAGGAAACAAAAGGGTAGGTACCTATAATAAAACAGAAAATACCTACTGAAAATATGTAGGATTAAATGAAACCTATCTGTGTACATACTTAAAGGAAACAAAAGGGTAGGTACCTATAATAAAACAGAAAATACCTACTGAAAATATGTAGGATTAAATGAAACCTATCTGTGTACATACCTACTTACTACCTACCTACATAGCTAGGTATATGATAAAAGCTCAAGATTTAAAAGCATCAGGTAGTTAAAACTTTCTGGTAAAATCCATAGATCGGTTGTTACTTAAACTCAATACGATGAATTAGGTACCAAAAGCATAGGTAGTTAAAACTTTCTGGTAAAATCCATAGATCGGTTGTTACTTAAACTCAATACGATGAATTAGGTAGGTACCTACCCACATAGCTAGGTATATGATAAAAGCTTAAGATTTAAAAGCATAGGTAGTTAAAACTTTCTGGTAAAATCCATAGATCGGTTGTTACTTGAACTCAATACGATGAATTAGGAAAAGCATAGGTAGTTAAAACTTTCTGGTAAAATCCATAGATCGGTTGTTACTTAAACTCAATACGATGAATTAGGTAGGTACCTACCTGTCTGTAGTCCTTGTGCTAAACAATTTACAGAAGTGGTGCGATTCTCATAAATGAGCACCTAAATCTTCAAGTGAACAGTAATAAAGATAAATGGGTATTTAAACGCAGATAGCTCGAAGATAGTGCTTAAAGATTAAAATTCTGCTGATTCAGTAGGATTTATAAAAATCACCGGTCTAAAGTCAAGGCCAAGAGGTTTCATAGAAATCCGATTACAATTGTAAGTAAGGTATGTAGGTGCGTTGAATAAATCTCGGGCTTGTATCTTTCAGTCACGTTACCGTGGGTTTTGCCAAACGATTAATTACTATTTTAGCAATAGCAAATATGCGAAATAATATCGCTGAAGTTATGTTGAAATACTTTGAAATGCTTGAGCATGACAATGTGCAATGAATATAAAATATACTTGGGCGAGAGAGTGCTTGCTACCTTGTAAAATAAGAACAGTAGCAGCCTTTCTAATGTCTAATGGACGTTTACCAGCGTACCACAATATGTAAAGTACTAAAGCCATTGTCCAACTCCGAAGACCATTTCTCTCACACACTGAGGGCGAGTCATTTGGAAAACCATTGATCGTTGTAGGTATATGAGTATTTCTTTTATGACTTGGTATAAATGGTTTTACCGTTTTATTAAGCACTGAAACTGCAAATTCTTCAATAATCTTGAAGTGAACTTGGTCTATGAACTTCAATTATTTACAAATTTAATATAGGTAGGTAAATGGTAGGTAGTTTGCGGCCCGCCAACTCTCTACCTTGGTCTCTTGCGGCCCTCGGGTGCCCTAAGGTTGGACAACCCTGTTCTATAAATATCAACTACCATAAAGCAAATTAAAGACTGAACGAACGCAATCACGATTTTTTCCTCTAAGAACAATACAGGACAATTTACATCGAGAAAAGGGGATTTGATTTTCTCTTCTTTTAATTGAAAATAATCTCTGCCATTTCTTTATCGAAATAATTAATTTTTAATTAAAAATTGAGACATAAAAGTCGGGAAAGAGAGGAGGAGGAAGAGGAAGAGTTACGGAAATTGTTGTAAGGAGAACGAGTGGGATAGTGGAGAGATGGAGGTGGGAAGGGAGGAAAAGGAAGCTGATGAAAACAAGCCACCACATTTTCAATAATTGCCCCTCAGTAATATTTCGAACAATTCTTTTTTGCCCAGCTGTCAGCAATATGTTGTTCATAATTTTATTAGTCCTTGGTACACTGCCGTCGAATGAAGGTTTGGAAGAGTTCTTCATGCTATAACATTTATTTTTAACGTTATTTTACTATTGGATTGACAGTAGGTACTGTCGTTTCTGATGACTTTGTTGCAGGAAGAGGAAGAGTTACGGAAATTGTTGTAAGGAGAACGAGTGGGATAGTGGAGAGATGGAGGTGGGAAGGGAGGAAAAGGAAGCTGGTGAAAACAAGCCACCACATTTTCAATAATTGCCCCTCAGTACTTAATATTTCGAACAATTCTTTTTTGCCCAGCTGTCAGCAAGATGTTGTTGTTGTTGTTCATGATTTTATTAGTCCTTGGTACACTGCCGTCGAATGAAGGTTTGGAAGAGTTCTTCATGCTATAACATTTATTTTCAACGTTATTTTACTATTGGATTGACAGTAGGTAGGTACTGTCGTTTCTGATGACTTTGTTGTCTGCCAAATATTGAAAGATTCTCTGCCATATATTGCTAGCAATCAGCAACACAAAGCGAAAGTATTGCTCGTTTACCATCTGCCAAAAGAGCTTGTTGAAAGAGATGATTTGAAAGTGAACCTTTGCCAACATGAACAAGAAAATTAAATATCTTCTTGGTTTCTTCTTGTAAGAATAAAGTTTCCCTCGCAATAGAAACTAGCTACCTATTGTACAATTTTCCCGCTATAACTATGATAATCAATAATCATATAATACCGAGGGGTAGTACTTTGTCGACACAAAATGGTGAGTAGCGAAAGGGTGTTATGTTAACCCTTGATGGAACAAATAAATAAACAAACATCTACTGGTTTCTTCTTGTAAGAATAAAGTTTCCCTCGCAATAGAAACTAGCTACCTATTGTACAATTTTCCCGCTATAACTATGATAATCAATCAATAATCATATAATACCGAGGGGTAGTACTTTGACGACACAAAATGGTGAGTAGCGAAAGGGTGTTATGTTAACCCTTGATGGAACAAATAAATAAACAAACATCTAATTGAAACTAGCAAAATATTTGCACAGTTTGTAACTCAAATCCCGCAATTTTACGTCATTCGGGTAGTCCCTCATTTTTGGCAACAAGAAAGGAAATCTGAAATTTGGGCACAAATCCTCGCGGAGTGGCAGCTAAATCAAATGCTGAGTGGTAATTTCACGCCAGCATGGCTTCGTAGAATTTTTTCTCCTCCTCCTTCTTCTTCTTCCTCCCCCTCCTCCTTCTTTTTCTTCTTCCTTCTTCTCCTCCTCTTCCTTCTTCTTCTCCTCCTCCTTCTTCTTCGCGGGAGTAAAAAAATTAAGAGTACGAAGTTCGGAGAGAGAGAGAGAGAGAGAGAGAGAGAGAGAGAGAGTGCTTCGAGGAACACCCCAATGACACATGATCGGGTTAACACCGATGAGTCCAAGTGATAACTATAGGTCCTCCTCTTCATGCTATAACATTTATTTTCAACGTTATTTTACTATTGGATTGACAGTAGGTACTGTCGTTTCTGATGACTTTATTGTCTGCCAAATATTGAAAGATTCTCTGCCATATATTGCTAGCAATTAGCAACACAAAGCGAAAGTATTGCTCGTTTACCATCTGCCAAAAGAGCTTGTTGAAAGAGATGATTTGAAAGTGAACCTTTGCCAACATGAGCAAGAAAATTAAATTACTTCTTTATATTCTAAATATCAAAATATCTTCTGAGAAACTATTTTCTTTTGAATTTCCATCTTCGTCTTGTTATCTTTATGCTAATTTTAAAATTTAATGACATTAGAGCTGATGAACATGACAGAAAGCTAGTCTTGTAATACACTTAACTTCTCGATTTTATCCTTGCGAGAGCAATTACGGATAAGATTTTTAACTCTAAAATAAGATCATATTGAAGCGTAAGTCAAATTAAAATGGGATTATTTTCCAGCTCTGAGCTTACCGTATATTTCACTGGAAAAGCCTGTGGAATAAGGAGTTCCAAATACATCCTATTGAAAATTCCTGACAGCACAAAATTTATATATTTCATTTTTCTTCTGTCAACCCTTCTATCCACTACTTTCCTTGTCCGAAAATGTCATGTCACCAACTTTAGATTTGGAATATCCAGTGATTTGCCATCAGAAAAGCCTGTGGAATAAGGAGTTCCAAATACATCCTATTGAAAATTCCTGACAGCACAAAATTTATATATTTCATTTTTCTTCTGTTAACCCTTCTATCCACTTATTTACTTTCCGTGTCCGAAAATGTCACCAACTTTAGATTTGGAATCTCCACAGTGATTTGCCATTGGAGTTCCTCCTTGTTGCGAATTTCGAGTTCCACCACTCGACTAGGTAAGGAGAAGGAAATATTGAACTGATGTTACTGATGTACATAATGTACTTTTCAGCCCTATTCGGCAATGTAAATAAACTTGTCTAGTCTACCCTCATGAGACAATAATCGACTGTGGAAGGTTGATGAGTATACATATATTATGTAGACGCGGAAATCAATCGTTAGATCCCAAAACTTCGTGGGCAGAAGGAAATATTGAACTGATGTACATAATGTACTTTTCAGCCCTATTCGGCAATGTAAATAAACACGTCTAGTCTACCCTCATGAGACAATAATCGACCGTGGAAGGTTGATGAGTACGCATATATTATATAGACGCGGAAATCAATCGTTAGATCGCAAAACTTCGTGAATCATCGGCGGCTCTTTCGTGTCAAATCGTCTTCAACACGTCCCTACTCTGTCTGGTTTTTCCGATCTAGAAATCGCGAATGATGCCGATCCGACAACTGATCTACAGCAGAAGGAAATATTGAACTGATGTACATAATGTACTTTTCAGCCCTATTCGGCAATGTAAATAAACACGTCTAGTCTACCCTCATGACACAATAATCGACCGTGGAAGGTTGATGAATACGCATATATTATATAGACGCGGAAATCAATCGTTAGATCGCAAAACTTCGTGGATCATCGGCGGCTCTTTCGTGTCAAATCGTCTTCAACACGTCCCTACTCTGTCCGGTTTTTCCGATCTAGAAATCGCGAATGATGCCGATCCGACAACTGATCTACAAATGATGCCGATCGACAACTGCCTACATGTGTAGACATAGCTTCACGGGTTAACTTCGGTGTCACGTTTTTTCGTCATTTGTTGTTTTTTTTCTACATGTCATAACGTTGAACATGTCACAAAGTTGAGGAGTTTTTCCATTCAGATGTTTTAATATTCCTCGTGCATAGCCTTTTGCATAGGACTGAGGGTAAAACAATATAACTTTTCGTGAAATGTGAAGAGAAGGGGGGGGGTAAAGGGAACGAAATAAGCGACGGAAAAATCATTTAAAATGGAAATCCATTTCGAATTTCAAATGTCAATAAACTCGAGTAACCTCAGAGCTAAAAAGTTTGAATCTCTCGCTTTGTTTCACTCTTTATCCCTCTAACAAGAATTTTGTACAAATTTCGGAAAGCCCAAATGGAAGCTAATACAAAAACCTGAACATAAAACATATTTTGTACTAACACTGCTAACAATCATGTATTTAAATCAGGCCGTCATCTGTTTGAATGCACGGTAAACCCGAGCAACCTAACATCTGAATCACTCTGGACGGACCCTTCTGGGGCAGCAGCATTCCTAGAGTTGCACGAGGAGGAGTGAAGTCGTCGACAATGTTAGCAACAACAACAACATTGATAGTGTTCTACTTGCCGTTCTGCACAACTACCGTATACCTCACCCGATATCGTTTATCAATCGACCTTTGGGCAGAGCTACAGTTGAAATCAGTGTTGATATCAGACGGGAACAAACTGAAGCACGTGAAATGAAACGGAGTAGAAGCTAGGAATAGAACAGACATCCTCCAAGGCGAGGGGTCAAATGTTGGAGTTTATTCAACAAACCCAAGTTCCGTTGAGTACGAACAACAAGCAGTTTACTTCAACAAGGTGTCATCCATTTCATGATCAAAGTGACAGTGATATCAAGGTTCTATCTTTGAGATTATATCGCATCCTAGGTCTAGGTCAAATTTGTTTTTATCACATTAGTCTATTATTATAATTAAATCAACAACAGGTGTCATAGTGTCACCAATAGATAATATTCACAAATTTCGGAAAGCCCAAATGGAAGCTAATACAAAAACCTGAACATAAAACATATTTTGTACTAACACTGCTAACAATCATGTATTTATATCAGGCCGTCATCTGTTTGAATGCACGGTAAACCCGAGCAACCTAACACCTGAATCACTCTGGACGAACCCTTCTGGGGTAGCAGCATTCCTAGAGTTGCACGAGGAGGAGTGAAGTCGTCGACAATGTTAGCAACAACAACATTGATAGTGTTCTACTTGCCGTTCTGCACAACTACCTCACCCGATATCGTTTATCGATCGACCTTTGAGCAGAGCTACAGTTGAAATCAGTGTTGATATCAGACGGGAACAAACTGAAGCACGTGAAATGAAACGGAGTAGAAGCTAGGAATAGAATAGACATCCTCCAAGGCGAGGGGTCAAAACGTTGGAGTTTATTCAACAAACCCAAGTTCCGTTGAGTATGAACAGCAGGTTTAGGTTTACTTCAACAAGGTGTCATCCATTTCATAATCAAAGTGACAGTGATATCAAGGTTCTATCTTTGAGATTATATCGCATCCTAGGTCTAGGTCAATTTTGTTTTTATGACATTAGTCTATTATTATAATTAAATCAACAACAGGTGTCATAGTGTCACCAATAGATAATATTCACGAGTGATGAGTTCACAACAAGTCACAAGTAAAACCTTTGAGGACCGGAAGGAATTTTACCTGTTTGAAACACGCTTGTCACATCGCATCCTAGGTCTAGGATAGACTGCTAATTTTTATGACTTGATTTGGACTCGAACCAAACCATACAAACTTTCGAATTCAAAGTCCACCACGATAACCACAAGGTATACTACTGGAGTTGAGACTGCTAATTTTTATGACTTGATTTGGACTCGAACCAAACCATACGAACTTTCGAATTCAAAGTCCACCACGATAACCACAAGGTATACTACTGGAGTTGGTAGAAAACGAAGCAAGTAATTAGAGTTGCACGAGGAGGAGTGAAGTCGTCGACAATGTTAGCAACAACAACATTGATAGTGTTCTACTTGCCGTTCTGCACAACTACCGTATACCTCACCCGATATCGTTTATCAATCGACCTTTGGGCAGAGCTACAGTTGAAATCAGTGTTGATATCAGACGGGAACAAACTGAAGCACGTGAAATGAAACGGAGTAGAAGCTAGGAATAGAATAGACATCCTCCAAGGCGAGGGGTCAAAACGTTGGAGTTTATTCAACAAACCCAAGTTCCGTTGAGTATGAACAGCAGGTTTAGGTTTACTTCAACAAGGTGTCATCCATTTCATAATCAAAGTGACAGTGATATCAAGGTTCTATCTTTGAGATTATATCGCATCCTAGGTCTAGGTCAATTTTGTTTTTATGACATTAGTCTATTATTATAATTAAATCAACAACAGGTGTCATAGTGTCACCAATAGATAATATTCACGAGTGATGAGTTCACAACAAGTCACAAGTAAAACCTTTGAGGACCGGAAGGAATTTTACCTGTTTGAAACACGCTTGTCACATCGCATCCTAGGTCTAGGATAGACTGCTAATTTTTATGACTTGATTTGGACTCGAACCAAACCATACGAACTTTCGAATTCAAAGTCCACCACGATAACCACAAGGTATACTACTGGAGTTGGTAGAAAACGAAGCAAGTAGGTAATACCTAGGTAATTCCAGATGAACATCTAGTATTCGCTACCCGTATATGTAAGTTAATACTGTTCATAGATACACAGTGAATAAGGAACTTTGAACTTTCGTCTCTTCTTCCTATAATAAATCATTTCAATATCAATGTTGCTATCTTGTACTTCTAATTGGTATACCAATATCATTGCCGATTTGTTAAGTGAATTATCATTCTTGTCATCAATTTACAAGAAGACACGGTGACACGTGCATTGGGTACTTCTAATTGGTATACCAATATCATTGCCGATTTGTTAAGTGAATTATCATTCTTGTCATCAATTTACAAGAAGACACGGTGACACATGCATTGGGTATGTAGGTGTTTCATTGAAACATTTTTCATTCCTATTGAAACATGTTTCCTTGCTATAAATTTCTTTTAGCATTGCTTATTTGCGTATAATTTTCCTTGGTTCATGTTGTAGTCGTAGGTAGGTACAGAGATTGTAGGTACGACCAATATCATTGCCGATTTGTTAAGTGAATTATCATTCTTGTCATCAATTTACAAGAAGACACGGTGACACGTGCATTGGGTATGTAGCTATGTAGGTGTTTCATTGAAACATTTTTCATTTCTATTGAAACATGTTTCCTTGCTATAAATTTCTTTTAGCATTGCTTATTTGCGTATAATTTTCCTTGGTTCATGTTGTAGTTGTAGGTAGGTACAGAGATTGTAGGTACGTCATAAATTGTAGGTATTTAAGTTGTAGTTACAGAGATTGTACTTTGAATCCTCTTTGTGTGACTTGTGGGGCCATCCAAACATGAATCACATAAGAAATAATTCAAATAATACCTAGTTTGCTTGTTGTAGGTACTGTGGATGTTCATTATTTTCGATTTCATCAGGAATTCCTGCATTCAATACATGTACTTGTATTTCACATTTTGCTTGTTATATCTGCTGTACATAATTCTTATAATTTATAGGTCTGATTGGAGCTAGTGGCATTCCAGACTTCTGACCTTCCAGCTTCCACCAGATCCACTAAAGACGCCATGATGTCCCCATTGCTGAGACAATGGAGCATTGTATCATTCCGCTGGGCATCACGAGAATTCAAGAAAAAAAACCACAAGCTGCTTTATTGAGATGAATAATAGGATCTGCGGAACACTAAGTGTAGGTACCCTCTGAAAAATAGGTCTGGTCCTAAATATCATAAGTTTAGATTTACTTACATTACAACAGTAACTAACTCAGAAATCTAAAACGATGTTTTTGACAATTTTCGCATGTGCATACTCAGTAGGTACTAGGAAGGTACTTTATTTATGAAGGAACTTAATCTTAAGAGAAACAAAGGATGATGTGGATATAATAATAATATATTAATAAAGGGAATGGAGGCTTAAAGGATTTCATAAAGCTGCTTTTATTTATTTAGGTTTGGTCATAGCTATTTTGATATTTTGTTTTAAAGATGTTGCACAATTGTTGCGAATTTCGAGTACAAAAAATATACGAAGGTACATAAGTACCTGCACATTGGTAGACAGTAAGCTGCTTTTATTTATTTAGGTTTGGTCATAGCTATTTTGATATTTTGTTTTAAAGATGTTGCACAATTGTTGCGAATTTCGAGTACGAAAAATATACGAAGGTACATAAGTACCTGCACATTGGTAGACAGGTAGAGGCACATACAAAATAATAAAGAACAAACTCTTGAGTGGAAGGCAACCAATAGACGAAATCATGCAATCCCTGAAGCATTTTCCATCACTCTGTATTCAAATTCTGGAACAAATATACCTCCCACCAGTCCCCCTACAACTCGTTTATATTAAACCCGCGCCTCCAAACGAGACGGGGGCCTCATTTTCAACACCTAACCCCAGCCAGGTTGTTAATGTGTGTCCAAACATTAGTTATTAAACCCGCGCCTCCAAACGAGACGGGGGCCTCATTTTCAACACCTAACCCCAGCCAGGTTGTTAATGTGTGTCCAAACATTAGTCGACGGCGGCTGTCGACTATGTTTAGACACACCTTTAAGCATTACACCATCCTGTAGAAATAACATAGAAACCAACCTCTGTGTGATACATCTTGTTTCTAAGACAAAGTACTTTCTATTTCCAACATTCGAAGAGTTTCTACTTCCAGCTTTTGAAAAGTTTGCAGATTTATCTCATCTGACAAGAAAGCATCAATCATCTCGTGATATCTTTTACAAATCGCCATACAAAATCCGGTGTCGTCCAGAACGGAGGAAAGTTGAAAGCGTGAATGAATATTAGATTAAAATTTGGAACACAGAGCTTTTATGAGAGGTAAAAACAGCCTTTAAAAAAGATATTAATTTTTACCTTAGGTACCATGTAAGCACATATTAAAATACATACATGGTTATTTCCCAGCATTAAATCCTTTGAAGTTCATAGAGCTTTTGTATATGTATAGAGTTTTTGTATACGTCTTGGATTCTTGGCTCATTAATGTGAGAATCCGGGTTGAGGCATCGAAAGTCTTTTCAAATTTCCACCGCAATACGAGTATTCCCTTAGACACATAATTATGTAAGATTACTTATGTATTAGGTACCCCTACCCAGTTATAGATGCAGTACGTGTTCTCCATTTTCTTTTAAGTCTCTCTTACTTCATGGTCTCCGAAATTTCTGTCTTTCCAATTTCTCCAAAAGTCTGTTCGGGCACGAAACAGAAAAATGTCAATACTCATTAGCGGGAGAGACTTAAGACTTGACAAAATCTCAGACACAAAGTTTCTTAAGTTTCTCTTTCAAAAAGTTCGGAACTTATTTTCAGCTAATTTCATTGTTAGAGCTCACATCCTCACTACAAAGTCTAGGAGGATCTAGGGGGTTTCTCGAAATAAGGATTTCAATTTCAATATTTTCAATTCATATTTCTTCTTTTTCTACAGAGTTTCATTGAGTTTGAATGGAAAATGTTTGGCAATATGGCAATGGACCCTCTTTGAGAATTGCACTTGAATACCAAAAGTTTTACCAGTGGGACGAAATTAATCTGACATAAGGATTTCAATTTCAATATTTTCAATTCATATTTCTTCTTTTTCTACAGAGTTTCATTGAGTTTGAATGGAAAATGTTTGGCAATGGACCTTTGAGAGCCGCATTTGAGGGTTGCACTTGAATGCCAAAAGTTTTAGTAGTGGGACGAAATGAATCTGATAGCACTGCTATGCAGAACTTTCTCTTAATCTTTTAATCCATCCCAGTATCCCCCTACATCCTGCTTCTTTCTAACCTTCATTTCTCCCTTTCATTTCCGCCTTTCAATCCTCATTAGGTAACTTTCTTCAACTTGGACAGAACCTAGATAGAACTGTGACTCTGAAATGGAAATATACCTAATAAATTGTTTCAGATTATGATTATTCTAGGTAGGTACTGTAGGTATTATGTATGAGCTCTCATATTTGCTAATCAGGCGTGGTATAACTGTATAACAATCGACCTAATATGAGGAAGTTGATAAGAAAAGCTCGGATTTCACAGTAATTTCCTGACACATCTTACCTGGGTAATTTTACTGATAGTTTTATCATATCATGGCAACAGTTTCCAGTTTTATTTCCTAGAAAATTTAGAGTCACGAGAAAATCCAAGCTGGCATTTTTTTCCCAATGCTTTCCCAGTCAATGAACTTTATCCAATTTTTTTTTTAATCCTTGAAAAGTAATACATATGAGTAGGTATGTAAAAATATTTCATTGTCTGGATAATTTCGCCTGGGCCCTGGAGCAATGTTGGCCTTTCATTTCCGCCTTTCAATCCTCATTAGGTAACTTTCTTCAACTTGGACAGAACCTAGATAGAACTGTGACTCTGAAATGGAAATACACCTAATAAATTGTTTCAGATTATGATTATTCTAGGTAGGTACTGTAGGTATTATGTATGAGCTCTCATATATTTTGCTAATCAGGCGTGGTATAACTGTATAACAATCGACCTAATATGAGGAAGTTGATAAGAAATAGCTCGGATTTCACAGTAATTTCCTGACACATCTTACCTGGGTAATTTTACTGATAGTTTTATCATGGCAACAGTTTCCAGTTTTATTTCCTAGAAAATTTAGAGTCACGAGAAAATCCAAGCTGGCATTTTTTTCCCAATGCTTTCCCAGTCAATGAACTTTATCCAATTTTTTTTAATCCTTGAAAAGTAATACATATGAGTAGGTAGGTATGTGAAAATATTTCATTGTCTGGATAATTTCGCCTGGGCCCTGGAGCAATGTTGGGACTCAATAATTACTAATGCTATATTAAGTACATAGTTATACTTGATTAACTTGATACTTACATGTAGTTACATTGTAAATGCGTACATTCCAGTCATGTCTCGTCAGTCTCACAGGTTCCATAAAATAAATAATTTCAAATAATAGTTCCAGTCAATTATGTAGGTAGGTAAGTAACGTACAGGTTCCATAAAATAAATAATTTCAAATAATAGTTCCAGTCAATTATGTAGGTAGGTAAGTAAACCAATAACGTACCCAAATTTGTACTCATGTATGTACCTATCCATAAAATAAATAATTTCAAATAATAGTTCCAGTCAATTATGTAGGTAGGTAAGTAAACCAATAACGTACCCAAATTTGTACTCATATATGTACCTACCAAATTTGTACTCATGTACCTACCTACATATTTCAGAGCTACTCACTTTACTTTCCGTGTCCAGCTCGTAGATCAAATCTTGTACATCAACGTCTGAATGGCCGTGTCATTAGCATGCAAAAGATCTAGCTCCAAGCAGGGTTTACATATTTCAGAGCTACTTACTTTACTTTCCGTGTCCAGCTCGTAGATCAAATCTTGTACATCAACGTCTGAATGGCCGTGTCATTAGGATGCAAAAGATCTAGCTCCAAGCAGGGTTTCTCCAACAGAGGACACGTACATACTTATCGATTGTTATTTTCCTAGGTACAAACATAGTTTCTTTTGCTTCAAGTACAGCTATATTACACAGCACACAACTCGTCAAAATTGAAACGTCCCAGTTTCTGACAGGGGTTGTCTCGATGTTTCGTGCATCAAATAAGCATAGGTCAGTTTGTCCTACAGGCGAGGCGTTCCATTACCGCTATTCTGGCAGGAATAATGCAGGATAAACAAGATATTTTCTATTCTATTCCGTAGGTGTGACACAGAGGACACGTACATACTTATCATTTGTTATTTTCCTAGGTACAAACATAGTTTCTTTTGCTTCAAGTACACCTATATTACACTCGTCAAAATTGAAACGTCCCAGTTTCTGACAGGGGTTGTCTCGATGTTTCGTGCATCAAATAAGCATAGGTCAGTTTGTCCTACAGGCGAGGCGTTCCATTACCGCTATTCTGGCAGGATAAACAAGATATTTTCTATTCTATTCCGTAGGTGTGATCTGTGTGACACCAAGGCTCAGATTACTTCGCGTGACCTGCTCAGATATCCAATAAATTTTGTCCAGGAACAGGATCCTTAGTGGAGCAGAGAGCTTCAAGGCTCAGATTACTTCGCGTGACCTGCTCAGATATCCAATAAATTTTGTCCAGGAACAGGATCCTTAGTGGAGCAGAGAGCTTCTTTTGTGTGGAAGTTTTCTTCCTCTCGCGTTGTGCAATAGAGAAGCGATGTGTTTAGAATTGAAAATTTGAATTGTGAACTCGTAAAATTTGTAGCCAAAACCAAAAATAATGTCAACCCAAAGCAATCACCCTAGTTAGGGCTGATCGAGAGGCTGACGAAAAACGCCGAACCCGTCTGTAGTCTGTACACGGGAAAAGGCGAAGAAAAAGAAGAAGTTCCTCTCGCGTTGTGCAATAGAGAAGCGATGTGTTTAGAATTGAAAATTTGAATTGTGAACTCGTAAAATTTGTAGCCAAAACCAAATGTCAACCCAAAGCAATCACCCTAGTTAGGGCTGATCGAGAAGCTGACGAAAAACGCCGACCCCGTCTATACACGGGAAAAGGCGAAGAAAAAGAAGAAGAACTCAAAGTGGGATGGTGAAAATGGGAATGAGGAGATTCAAAATTCCTGATACGCGCTTCGTTTTAATTGAATAGGTAGAAAATTTTGATGCATGATATCTACAGATAATGTTATCTCTAAATTTCTGCAGTGGAATATGAAATAGGATGAGATGAGTAGAATGGACAGGTTGAAGGTTGACAAATGGAGAACCTAACATTACCAGGATTGTCAGTTCAAATTTTCATACCTGTCACATTGACTTTGAGAGTAAGCAATCACAGCTCCTGCAAACTTTTTTCCGGGAGAAAAAGTCCATCGTAAAACATTTATCTAATGACACGAATTACATAATATCTGATAATAAAAGGAGAACAATACGATTGTAAGGATTGTAGTCCACTGTGACGTCATACTGAAAGATAACAAAAGATCTCGCATGACTGTGGAAACTTTTGTGCTGCCATGACGTCACATCGGTTATGTACCTTTCTCTAATGAATCCTCTGGTCTACACAGGTAAACTCTTACGGTGAAATTCACTTTTTCAGCTCCTAGAAGGCCTGTTAAGCTAACAACGCTGTTAAGTGTACAATGTTACACGAGGTAGGTATCATTATTTATTTACTGATGAAAGTGATAAGACGATCGCGTGCAAAAATTCTCAGTTGAAAAATGCAACATTTTAATTCTATCTCCTGAAATGCATAATGCATTTGTTGAACCACTGAAAATAATCCCAGGTGCACTTATATTCTTATATTCTCTATAATCTTTTACGAGCACACTGCAGTTTGCTCATTTTCAATGCAATAAATTCAGCGAATACTTAAGTGCGGATAAGTTACACGGGTAAGTATATTTGTAGAACCTTTAGATAGGTACGAGCTGCCATGACGTCACATCGGTTATGTACCTTTCTCTAATGAATCCTCTGGTCTACACAGGTAAACTCTTACGGTGAAATTCACTTTTTTCAGCTCCTAGAAGGCCTGTTAAGCTAACAAGCTGTTAAGTTCCATTTGATTTGTATTAGGATTAACAGGGTTGTTAAACTAACAGGCTGTTAGGAGCTAAAAAGGTTGGGGAAACTCTATCTAAGTTCATCTAAATTCATCAATTCAGACTTTAGGGGCCCTAGGTAATTTTGGCACCCCATAATTATGTTTTATGGAAGGATTTAAAGGAGCTCCAAGAATTCCTAGATTCCTAGAACATTAAGAGGTAATTTTGGCACCCCATAATTATGTTTTATGGAAGGATTTAAAGGAGCTCCAAGAATTCCTAGATTCCTAGAACATTATGTACCTGCTCCAAGAAAGAATTCCTAGATTCCTAGAACATTATGTACCTATTATGATATATAGGTCGACCAGGTTTGGATAAGTCCTTCTATGGCTATGGGAACAGACACAGACAGACACCGAAGCGAATACAATAGTCCGTCCCTATACCTTTTATTATTACTATTGTAATTTAATAAAGGAAGGACAGACTAAAAAGAGAAGAGTTTTTCAAGGTCTTTCAACATTTTCCTCGAAAAAACATCTCTCTTGATAGGTACTTGTTTTGCTGCAGCCCTTATCCTTCGCTTTAGATACTGATGTATTATTTTCTTCCTATTATCTATCCCATCATCTTCTTTGTACGCCATCCGGCGTCAAAGAGGATATTAGTATGCAAATAGAACATGGACGCAGCAACAAAGACGAGAGCGAAGATAACAAAGGAAATACAAAGATACTGAAACCTCTGGGGATGCATGGAAACGTCTATGCATTCTATGCATTTTCTGGACAGCCTTAAATTACTTAACTTTTTCCTGAGAGCTCTTGGGTTGTAAATTGGTAATGCGAACTTTCTTGACTTTACAAAATGGTCTTCATTCCCGTAGCAAAATCAAAATGGCCTGATTCCTCGGAGTACTATTGTAATTTAATAAAGGAAGGACAGACTAAAAAGAGAAGAGTTTTTCAAGGTCTTTCAACATTTTCCTCGAAAAAACATCTCTGTTTTGCTGCAGCCCTTATCCTTCGCTTTAGATACTGATGTATTATTTTCTTCCTATTACTTATCTATTCCATCATCTTCTTTGTACGCCATCCGGCGTCAAAGAGGATATTAGTATGCAAATAGAACATGGACGCAGCAACAAAGACGAGAGCGAAGATAACAAAGGAAATACAAAGATACTGAAACCTCTGGGGATACATGGAAACGTCTATGCATTTTCTTTAAATTACTTGAATTTTTCCTGAGAGCTCTTGGGTTGTAAATTGGTAATGCGAACTTTCTTGACTTTACAAAATGGTCTTCATTCCCGTAGCAAAATCAAAATGGCCTGATTCCTCGGAGTTTTTTTTTTTTTTTACAAGTTCGTGGGAATTTCAAATCTAAATTCGTCAAAGCTGTTTGAATTTTCTTTTTTGTTCCCGTAAAATATTAAAATATTCGAAAAAAGTGGAATGGGACGACTCAACTTTTTTCCTCCTAAAAATAGAACAGCTTCCCACATCTTTCAAAAGAAGAATATTGTGAATTGTAAGTCAATGTAAATATTGATCTTTAGTTATTATTAAATTAGGTTTTATTGAATTATTTTTAAATTAATTACTTGAATTTTTCCTGTCGCGTCGCTTACTTAACTGTTTACATTACACTTTGCAGTTTGCATCTTATGAAGGAGTTTATTTTGTGACCTAATTCGACTGAAGTATCGGTATTTTTTCCATTTTAATTTTATGGCTTGCAATACCCGAAACATCCGAAAAACCACAGGTTATGCCAACTTCAAGTCCATATCTGCATAAATGAATACCTAAATGAAATGACCCCCGTCCAATGAAGAGGATAAAAGCTACAAGTAATACGGCTGAAAAGTAATGGTCGTAACAGGCACTTAGACAAGATTCCTCATACTGAATGCATATTACGCTCACAGCGCGTCGTACGATATTGGTAGATGACGTCATCACGGGAGTACAGTGTTGTCGCTACGTATGATATCGGCGTGCTTGAGACCATGGAGGTATGAATATAAGTGGAGGAACAGATCCCTATCTCACCTGTACAAATGTTGGAAGACAAAATTTTCGAAAGGAAAGGGCCGCCATCGAGCACGCGAGGAGGGGAAGTTTACCTCCGCTTGAGATCGTTACCCTTCCTCCACTTATATTCATACCTCCATGCTTGCAATAAAACAGAATTTCATAATACAATATCTTTTTGTCAAGTTACATTATGTGGCAGGTACTCGATATCGATATAAACAGTTGGTACCTATATTTTACTTATTAAATAATTGATAATTATAATGCTATTTACTTATTCAAGCATGAGCGTACATAACTGCATTGTAGTCATTGTTTTTATTCACCTGTGCACACATATCCTATAATACATCATCTGCATTCACTAATTGCAGTATTTTTTCCAGTACGGTACAATTTTTATTGTTCTGCTTTCATTTTTAATTGCGTTGTCATTTGTCAGGATGAATATTTGATTCCTCATTTGCGA
Source organism: Diaphorina citri (assembly GCF_000475195.1). Classification (NCBI taxonomy): domain Eukaryota; kingdom Metazoa; phylum Arthropoda; class Insecta; order Hemiptera; family Psyllidae; genus Diaphorina; species Diaphorina citri. Next base: position 3,791 of record NW_007379309.1, on the reverse strand, counting down.
TTAACGTGATGGAAAATCGTTAAAATACAACAGGATAAAAAAAAAGAGGAAGCGTGGGAAAAAAATGTAATTAGAGGATTTCAAACTAATCAAATTGTACAAGGTACGAAATATAGGTATAGATACATAATTATTTGTTATAGGTAGGTACTTACTTTGTCAGGATGAATATTTGATTCCTCATTTGCGATTAACGTGATGGAAAATCGTTAAAATACAACAGGATAAAAAAAAAGAGGAAGCGAGGGAAAAAAATGTAATTAGAGGATTTCAAACTAATCAAATTGTACAAGGTACGAAATATAGGTATAGATACAAAATTAACATAATTATTTGTTATAGGTAGGTACATACTTCTTCTTTGTAATTTCCTAAATTTCGATATTCTTTTTGGCCTGTTTCGCACATGACCACTAGATAACAATCGAACGTCCAATAAAATTGCTGGCGTAATCCTAGGTATTAAAAACAGGGGGTTCCAGAATTTTTAAGTCCTCGGTCCCCCCGATCGAACGGTCCAAAGTAAATTTTTCAGTCGTTCACCAAGTTTCTGAAAGTTTGTCCTGTATGATAGACCTCAAGTTTAATCTGGCAACAGGAACTAACCAAACGAGTTTAGAAAATCCTTGACAGGGGGATCTACTCCTCGATTCTACTTCCTAGAGCCTAATAATATCCTGATAATGCGCTGAATCGCAAGGGACAGGACTGGGGCGGGCAAATTATAAAATTGGTTCCATGAAGAAATAACCATGATAACATCCTGATAATGCGCTGAATCGCAAGGGACAGGACTGGGGCGGGCAAATTATAAAATTGGTTCCATGAAGAAATAACCATGATAACAAAGCTTAACAACCACTGTCAGTGAAGTACAGAACTTGCAGCATGAGTCATGACCAAATAAGTTTTATAATTGAGCAAGAAACTTATGACTCTCTTGATAATAATAGTAGGAACGATATCGACATTACATGAACCGGGTTATCGGCCAATCTCACGATTCTCAAAGATTGGAATCATCACACAAAACTGCATTCTAATGGAGCAATACGGAGTGATATCAATTATGAACGCTCCTATCTGAAATCTCTCCTTCGAGACAGACAATCTTTTAATCTGAGAGACGAGAGGACCCAGCCTTCTAGCATTGGGTGCGTCCCTAACACAGAGGGGTTCTTTATTCCAAACCAGCCTAACCTAATCAGCGGCATTATCTTTGAAATTACAACTTGACCCCGATAAAAGGCTTGAAGGGTCATTTGGAAATGATTTTTTGTGTCACCCTTGTTTACAAGACTTATATCCGTGGTGAGAATTCTGGATGAATTCCTAGAAAAGAGTCCTGGAAGTCAATGGTCTCTGGTGTGCGTTTGAATTGTCGCGGCTTCCCAGAAACTGTGCATTTCCTAAACTGATTAAATAAATGGACTGAATAAACACTAGCAGTGATTATTCGTTGGAATAATTTAGTGCATTTTATCAATTGAGATGAGCTTCCCAGTTCCGGATACTCAAGATATTCAATATTTACTTCCTTCTTTTAATTACTGGTCTTCCCCATCTTCTTCTTAAAGAACGAGGTCCCTTAATATGAATGAAGGAAACGAATAATGCTCTAAAGCAAACTTTTCTTAGATTATTATTATTAGTTTTTTTTTTCATATCATTTTTCCCCTTTTTCAACATTTTTCTTTTAATAAATTGCAACTTTTTCACCTCGGGTTCTGCAAATAGAAAAGGATGGAATTTTTGGCACATCCACTAAAAGTTAATATCTCTATCTACTCAGCTCCCTCCCTCTCTCTCTCTCTCTCTCTCTCATCCGTTATCAAATGTTGTGATTTTGGCACATCCACTAACAAAAAATTATTACTCCTCTCTCTTCTCTCTCTCTCTCTCTACCTTCTCTCTGTCTTAACAAACCTCTATCTGTATTAACCTCTGTGCTGCCTCTATGTACATGTACACAGAGGCACATAATAAAATGTGACTCATCTATTGGATTTTAGTGATTTTTAAACCTATCGTGCTGAACTGGACTAGATTGACTTGTTTGATTTTCTCAGAGAATGATTCAAGTTCTAGGTAATTAGGTGCCGTTGTTTTTGATTGCCATTAATATTTATGGGCATTAGAGTGAACTTTTGAGTTGTATGGCCGCCATACACGCCATACATACACGCTACGCCACTGCTAGATTGACTTGTTTGATTTTCTCAGAGAATGATTCAAGTTCTAGGTAATTAGGTGCCGTTGTTTTTGATGCCTTTATTCTAGTGCTGAACTGTTAGCAAACAGCCTCACCCTTTCACCTATCACTGTCAAGCTGACAGGCATTTTCTGTGAAGCAATGTGATGAAAAGTATAAAGAAAATACCTAGTGACAATTTTCTAGTACCTAGATAACTATACAAACATAGAAATTGATTGCTGATATGAGTTTTTTGGACAGGATAGACTAAAAAAACTGTTTGAAATTAGTTTTAACTCTTTTAGGTAGAAAAAACCTATCAGGTCCACCTTGAAATAAATAGGCAACTTGTGAAATTCGAACCCCCAACTTCTTAAGGTCTGTCTGAGTGTAACAATTTACCAAATTCATAAATCTGCAAACACAAAAGTATCCGATGTTTTGAATATCAAACAGTTTCCAGTGTTTGATCCAATTTGTATTTTGTATTTGCATCATGTTTCTATTTTAAATATTCAAGCTTCAAGCTGAATTCATTAATACGAGCTTCTCATTTGGCGTGTTTTGACACTAAAAACTGACCATCGAAAATTTGACCCGATTACATTACTTTCCTTCCTATAGGATAAGGAAAGTAAAAAATGGCATCAAAAAATGGCGTTAATTTGTGCGAATTGCAAAGTAGGTCCTTCATGTAATCGGCTTCATGACATTTGATGACATTCCGAAAAGACATTTGCTGTGGAAAAAAAAATTATAAATGCTCTATTCAATTATGTATCAAGATAAATTTGATGTTCGTTCATGAACTCATTGTTTATTTCATGGGTGAAAGGGCCAAGGTAAGGACATCAAAATACAGTTTTTTTAGTCTATCCTGTCCAAAAAACTCATATCAGCAATCAATTTCTATGTTTGTATAGTTATCTAGGTACTAGAATAAAGGGCAGTTTTTTTAGTCTATCCTGTCCAAAAAACTCATATCAGCAATCAATTTCTATGTTTGTATAGTTATCTAGGTACTAGAATAAAGGCCTCAAAAACAACGGCACCTAATTACCTAGAACTTGAATCATTCTCTGAGAAAATCAGTGATGGGACTTGGTAGACCTGTGCATGAGCCCTACACGCCCTACACTTGAATTTAGACCACGCTACGCCACTGCAATCTAGTCCCTTGTATCAATAACAATATTGCTTTTTGATAACATTATATTACGTATGTACAAGACGTAACTGGATTTTTAATTTCTATTACTACAGTATAGCGGAGCTATACTAGTTTTTCTCCGTATGCATATAGAGCAGTACAGAACTTGAATCATTCTCTGAGAAAATCAAACAAGTCAATCTAGTCCCTTGTATCAATAACAATATTGCTTTTTGATAACATTATATTGTAAGTACACGACGTAACTGGATTTTTTTTTCTCCGTATGCATATAGAGCAGTATTAGAAGTCCAGCTACATACCAAATTTCAAGTCTCTAGCTCTTACCGTTCTCGAGATATTTTGTTAAACAAACAAGAAAAAAAAAAAAAGACACACACACGGACCAATGGCTGAAACTTTGGATTTAGGCTCTAGGGACCTCAA
>NW_007379308.1:62281-66945 GCF_000475195.1 Diaphorina citri | reverse complement strand
GTGTTCAGATTGCCAAAAAAAAAAAAAAAAATGTAACTTTGGACGAATAAAGATTCGTGTAGTGTTAACAGGGTGTAGTTGCTAGGGTCTTATGGTCCCGAAAGCGAAGAGATAAAGAGGGCAGGGGTGGAAAAAGTCAACCGTTTCGAGAACGAACATTATCTCTGTGGGATAAAATCCGACCTGGGCGAAAATCGAACCCGCGACCTACTTAGCGTTTACGAGGCAGATACGCTACCAACCAAGCTATAGTTAGCTGGCGTGGCCAAGTCTTCTATCTACACTGAAGCCCAAAATAAATCTTGTCTTTGTTTTGTAGATAGCAGTCCAGGTCAGTTTCCTTCTTTCTTTGCTACTTTTCCCCCTATTTACTCATCATTCTTTTTCCTTTTTTTCATCTCCCTCATTTTTATTTTTCATAACTTTGTCAGTTTTATTCTTTTTCCTTCAATGACCTTTATATCATTATGTTAAGGCGGGTCTCTTCCTGATCCCTTACTTATGTACCGCGTCCATTTCAGTGTAGGACTATTGCACTACCATCCTTTATATCAAGTTTATTTATATGAGAAAATTTGAGTTTATTTATATGAGTATGAAAAATAATATCCTTATATCAAGTTTATTTATATGAAAAAATTTGAGTTTATTTATATGAGTATGAAAAATAAACTCCTTTATATCAAGTTTCCCTTCGATTTACAGTGGAAGAAGTGTCAGAGGATGTGCTGACGATAGCTGCCCAGGATCCTGTCGAGTTATCGAACCAGGCGTCCCGTCTATTGGAACACGAGGACTTAACCACCGTCTTCAATCAGTTGCCCCCAGACACTTTCGAGTTCTTCTCAGGTAAGATTTCTTCTTCTTCTTCTTCTTCTTCTTCTTCTTTTTCTTTTGCTTTTGCTTTGTTCGTACACTGGGAAAGTCCAAGAAGTTTTACTTCGACTGCCTCGGTGGTGTACTGGTCAAATATCGTGCTTTTTAATTAGAAGAGTCAGGAAAGCGTGGGTTCAATCCCAGCCGAGGTTTGGAAATTTTTCCTCATTTTTTTTTTTTTTTTTTTTTTTTTTTTTTTCTATCTTCATATCAGTAGTCTGCTGCTGGAGTAAGGGGTCTATTTTTAGTCCTGTTTTGGAAAAAATATTTATAAACACTATTAAATAAACTCGACGATTTTGCCTTTCTTCTTAGTTATGTCTGAAATTTACTTTTAGAAAATAGCCTGTTAACCAATTTCTTTGCGTTGCAAACTAAAACAGCCATTTATACAAGTACATAGTCCTACCTTCTCAAGACGACAGGCGCTGTTACAGACACCCACCTCGCGTCTGGAGTTAAATCGCTGATGGGAAGCAGTGGACTTCGTTCTAGGACATCGGCCTGGCTACATGACGCTAACTGTCATCGCGCTTTAGTTCCGTTCAGATTTCACGGGATTCATAGGACGTAGACTAGACGAACGCTGGACCCGAAGCACGCTTCAACCCTAAGCCTTCTGTTCAGTGCGGCGGGGTGACGTATCCCCGAATGGATTCCATAGCACCGCCAACTGCGACGGCCCCCCGCACAGACCTGAGGCAGTTCCTAGCGACGAAACGGCGAGAACAGGCGGAGATCGTCGGTGAGAAACAGACGCGAGAACGAAAAACACAATAGCAATAGTTCCATGACATAAGGATATACGGAGTGCTAAATGATATAAATGAAGGTGAATAATAGGTAAATATGTTTCTAATTTTCTATGGTTGGTGATGTTTTTTTTTTTTCTTTTTTTCTTTTTTTTTTTTTTTTCCATGTGAGGTAGTTAGTCTTTAACAGTAATCTCACTCAGCCTGAGGTAGGCCGGGAAAGCTAGCACACGGTTGCCCAGACGGTCACTCGTCCGGATACCAACCACGTCCAACGTAGCTTATCTTCAGTGGTCCGCTAGGAACCAAGATCAAATTCGTATAAGCTTCACCCGACCTTTAGGACTGTTTCCCCCTACATCTAAGCCTCAGGATGGGCTGTGTTGTGTACGAGTAGGAAACTTATGTACGTGCTATAGCTATCATTTTGTAATTTTGCTTGTCACCTGTGTGGAAAGGAAGTTTAGGCGGTGTGAACGAAAAAAGAAGGAGGCAGCAGAAAATTGAATAGTATTATTGAGACTTTGTACCTTGAAACCGATTTCAAATTTCCCAGAGATTCAGAATTAATTGAACGAAGTTGAATTAATTGAACGAAGGGAGTTCCAAGACCTAGGTCTGAAGCTATTTCACATTGTGGCCACACACGTTCAAACGGTTTGAACGTGTGTGGCGGAAAAAACTTCAGACCTGAGTCTGTCAGACCGTCTGAGAGGTCTAGGTCTGAAGCTATTTCACACACATTTCGACGGTCTGACAGTCAGTGGCGGGCATTATTGGTAACTATTCTACGGCCCAGTCTGATCGCGGCAAATTAGTTGGTAAAGCTGCCGCTGAGGTTTACCGTAGCGCGGATTACGTACCTTTAGGTTCTACCCTTCCTAGCTGGGAAAACGCTCAAGGCCCGGGGACCACAAAGTGAGTTTAAACACGGTTTTAGTGATCTGATTGGCTGGAATTTTTTAGAAATCAACCAACCAGATTGCGAAATCCGAGAATTAATCCAAATACGCTCACGTATAGCCCCGGCCATAAGTAAATTCCAAATACGCTCACTTGTAGCTCCGGCCATGAGAAAATTCCGAAGTCCTGGGTTTATAAGTCAATGTTATAGGCTGTGACGCATGCGCAGATGCTGACAAACGTTCAAATGTAGACAAATGTAGACCCGGGTAGCTAGGAGAGAAATGGAAGGTCAACTAGTTTCCAATAGACAGGACCAGTATTCGAGCTTAAATTTCAAGTTTGACTCTTGGATTGAATAATCTAATTGGTTGATTTCAAACTTTATAGCCAATCAGATTGCTGAATCTAAGAGGTGCACTTAAACCAAGTTTAAACTGAGATTCTGGTCCCGACTCCAAGGCGCAGTGAACACTGGAGAAACGCGTTTCATGTCTTTTCATATGTCAATGTCACATTCCCCACAGAATTTTTATGTTTTTTTTTTTTTTTTTTTTTTTTTTTTTTTTTTTTTTTTTTTTTTTATTTTTTTTTTTTTTTTTTTTTTTTTTTTTTATTTTTTTTTTTTTTTTTTTTTTTTTTTTTTATTTTTTTTTTTTTTTTTTTTTTTTTTTTTTATTTTTTTTTTTTTTTTTTTTTTTTTTTTTTATTTTTTTTTTTTTTTTTTTTTTTTTTTTTTATTTTTTTTTTTTTTTTTTTTTTTTTTTTTTATTTTTTTTTTTTTTTTTTTTTTTTTTTTTTATTTTTTTTTTTTTTTTTTTTTTTTTTTTTTATTTTTTTTTTTTTTTTTTTTTTTTTTTTTTATTTTTTTTTTTTTTTTTTTTTTTTTTTTTTAGTGTTTGCAACATTGAATTTCATTATTTTTGTTCATTATAAGTGACAGTATGGTGTGAAAGTATTTTACACTATTTACTTTTGAATCATCCTGTACTTGATTCTTCTTTTGGTTTTTTCTTCGTGTGTGAAAGATGTTAGTTCAAGCCTCGTTTACATTATCGGATTTATCGGCGAATATGCCCGAACACGGAAATATTTAGATCGTCAATTCTCGGTAAACGTTTTAGTCCCGGTCCTGTTGCCCTCTGAGAATGTTTGAAGACTACAGTCTAAAGGTAGAAACACTATGATCACGTCACGTGAAGTCATGTGGAGTCAGAAAAATGTATTTCAAAGTTTTCCCATAATATGCCACACTACTATCACACGTCACGGGACGTGATGTAACGAACGTGATGCTAGTATGACTGTCCTACAATATTATGAGAAAACTTTGAACTACACATTTCTGACTCCCCATGACCTCACGTGACGTGATAGTAGTGTGTTTCTACCTTAACAATCTTGGAGGAGGCTCACAGGTTAACCCGGGTTGAGCAAATTTTCGAGCATTTAATTTTATCCTCAGTTGTTTTAGAATTTTTTTTTTTTTTTTTTTTTTTTTTTTTTTTTTTAAGACTTAAGCGCTTCACGAAATAAAAGTGGAAATAGCTGTTTTATTTCGGCTGCATAAGAAAATCTACACCATATCACACTGTTCCGAGCCAGCAACTTGTCCATTAGTGCATAGGCCAATCTCTTTCTCGTCTTCCTCCTAAACAGATAAGGTTCGTTCTCGGAACGGCTAGCTTTCTCCTATCCTGCCTTTCTTTTCCCTTGGCTTTCCGGACGATAGAACCTTAGCAGTCACACTTTGCTCTGTCAAACCTCTCTTTTTTTTCTCTTCTAAATCTTTCCTTCCTCTTCTACAATACTTTCTCTACCCTTTTCTCTCTTTCTTGGTGGTCTCTCTCCTACATATGCACTAACGGTTTGTACATCAAAAAACAATAACAAAACACCGTACAAACTTAAAACAAAAACGGAAGAAAAATAAATCAAGAAATTAATAGCTCATCCTGAAAGGAGATTTAGCTAAAAATGGGACCCAATTACAAAACTGCATTACTCTGACAGTCTTCCAAAGAGGAAAGAATAAAGAGGAAAGTGGGCGAATCCAAAGGGAAATTTGTACTCGTTTTTCGATTGCAAATATTTCAACGGGTTACTTTCTGGTGTTCTCGTGTTGACCCAGCA
>NW_007379308.1:39016-62097 GCF_000475195.1 Diaphorina citri | reverse complement strand
GTTTCTTTTAAGCAAGGTACGTTACACTTGCCAAATGTCAGCAGATATTTTTTGAAAAAAAATGAGTGGACTCTCTTTTTAGAGCTTGCGTTAGTATGCCTATCCAAAAAGTACAAGAGGTCCTCTGCTCTACGTGCTAATCGTTGAGATGCTAGGTATCCGTTATCGGTCGTGACGGAGAATATGAAGAGTAGTAATGGGTCCCAGACTTTTTAATATTGTTCTATTGTAAATGGGTCCTGACTTTTATATTGCTTTCTAGTCAACATGTCCAGATTTTATATTGCTCCTATTGTAGAAACTATCACAGACTTTTATATGCTCTATTATAATATGTCTCGCAAATTGAACTTTGAACGGGGGTCTCCTTTAATTTTTTTTTATTATGTCAAAAATTTGGATTTTTCCAGGTATGAGAAAGACCCACTTGTCTTTGTTTGACAGCACTACTGTAAAACTGTCCGACACCCATAATACCGGACACCGGCAACCCAATACTCAAATTATATATAAAAAAAAAAAAAATTTCTTCAAAAGGTAAATATAAAGTAGCTGTTTTTTGAGTCTTGTAATGTACAAAGTTATATTTACCATATGGACCAGGTGGCAATCCAATACACAAAAAACGGTGCCATACCCCTTATTATAACACTTATCTACCCTTATAACGTCTCATCGACGTCTTTCCTGACTTGTGTCAGTCAGCCTAACTTTACTTTGATTGGTATGACCATTCAAGTGTTATTTAATATATAATAGTCCTAACCACGCACAATCAGTTCAGATTCCTAGAAATTTCCAAGCTCTGAACCGTTTTAAGTTTATGTTATTATCAATGGGCGGTTTCACTACATGCTCCCGACATAGGAGGCTAAAGGCTCAGTGTCAGCCAATTTACAGCGCAAGGTTGTGAAGCGCGGTGAGTGGTAGTGTCACGCGACCCACACGGAACAGCGCAGTGTAACTACGCGTCTGTCGCGCGATTGTATGTCAGTGCGAGTGGTATCCCTCTTAGTTCCTTGACTATACTACTCTCCTTGCGAACATTTGACATGTCTCCCCCAACCCCTCCCGCGCTACCAAGCTTTGGCGCCGGCCCCGTTATAGAAGAATCGCCATGAGGAGCTCCACACTACCTGAAAGCTCGACCCGCCCAACAGATCCCGCTCGACTCATAAATACCATTGTGTCAGCAACCAACTAAACTCTACCAAAGATTACCACGTCCCCAACCTACACGCCGAAAAAATGTACCGCCGAGGCTAATACAAAACGGGCGAATACAACCGTCTCAAAGCAAGCTCCAAATTGCATCATCTCCTCCTTCACCACTCTACATCTACACACTTCGTCAACCTTTTAAATTTGCCCACTAATTATTTTCCTGTTGACCACTCTAATCTCGCTTCATACGATCCACCTACTCAAAATTTCTACTCCTTATTATGAATACACATCAGCGCCCCCGCGCAAACTCAAGGGACACGCACACTACACGACAGTGTTTGTATCTTATCAAACCAAGTTACACTTTTTACTTAATTACAAAAATAAGACCTTCTCTCATTCCAAGCAAGAGCCAGTTTCCCGACAGACCCGCATAGAGATTGAGCCTGCGAATGAAAGATGTCTATAGTCTCATAGTCTAAATACATCAATGACCATCTGCTTTATGAGTCCAGCAGCTAATACACATATAGTCTAAAATTACATCTAACGTCACATATCAATCCCTGCACGGTCAGGTCTATTTATCATCTAAGCAAAAGCATATGATCAAATTTATTAGACCGACCTTACAAATCACAACTCACTCAACTCTGTAGTTGAAATGGACGAATTTCGCGATCAATCCAAGTATACAAGCCGCCCTTATGCTACGGGGCAGGTGTTATCGCCCTGGCAGAAGGCAAAAAAAAAAAAAAGAAATCATAATATAAAAGAAAAAAAATAAAAAGAATAAAACAGGCTCTAATATAATTCGGTAATCTTCTAAGCTTTATTATAAGTTGAGTGTTTAAAAACCCGAAGATAATAAAAAAACTATATATAAAAAAAATAAATAAAATGTAAATAATATAAAAAATCATGATATGAGATGAGAATAATATATTATATATAAGTTATAAATAATAAATAATAAACAAAAAAGAAAAAGAAATAATAACACATAAAAAAGGAAGTAAGAAGAAGAAATTGAAACCTTTACTATATGGAATAAGTGAGTCCCAGCAATAGAAGTACTAAAAAACAGCACGAGTATATTAAAGAAGCCTCAGAACGATCTTTTCCTCTTTTTATTCGAGAACACCTCCCCTGGGAGGTTGTAAGGATATTATGTAAGAGGAATGCCATCGAATTCAACGAGGATAGTTTTAGTTATAAGATAGTTTATTATCTATAGTAATTTTTTCTTTTTTTGAGTAGGTATTTCCTTAAGTCGTTTTTTTTTTGGGGAGAAAATGGGGTTGTAACGAAACCCCAACTTCGTGGGTACCACGTCCTCCATCCACTAATCTCTTTTATTGGCCAGATATTCATATCACTGAAGGCTCATTCGATCTTAGTAGTGATTCTTCACATTCTTAACAAATCTAAAAGTCATCTGAACAAAGGCGTATACCGTTATTTCAATCCACTCTTAATATTAGATAAATCACGTTCACTTGATAATGATCGAGGTATTGTGTGAAACACGTGAAAGAGGCCAATATAACATAATGCTATGCTCTAAAACAAATTTTGTCTCGTTTTTTTTTTTTTTTTTTTTTTTTTTTGTGAAGCTAAGCGAAGGTGTATACCTACTCGTACAAATGAATTAGGTAGTGTGTTCAGATTGCCAAAAAAAATGTAACTTTGGACGAATAAAGATTCGTGCAGTGTTAACAGGGTGTACCTGCTAAGGTCTTATGGTCCCGAAAGCGAAGAGAGAAAGAGGGCAGGGGTGGAAAAAGTCAGCCGTTTCCAGAACGAACATTATCTCTGTGGGATAAAATCCAACCCGGGCGAAAATCGAACCCGCGACCTACTTAGCGCTTACGAGGCAGATACGCTATCAACCAAGCTAACTATGCTGGCGTGGCCAAGTCTTCTATCTACACTGAAGCCCAAAATAAATCTTGTCTTTGTTTTGCAGATAGCAGTCCAGGTCAGTTTCCTTCTTTCTTTGCTTCTTTTCCCTATTTACTCATCATTCTTTTTCCTTTTTTTATCTCCCTCATTTTTCTTTTTCACAACTTTGTCAGTTTTATTCTTTTTCCTTCAATTATCCTTTATATCATTATGTTAAGGAGGGTCTCTTCCTGATCCCTTACTTATGTGCCGCGTCCATTTTATAATTATTTTTTTGTTTTTTTTTTTTTTTTTTTTTTTTTTTTTTTAGTGTTTGTAACATTGAATTTCATTATTTTTGTTCATTATAAGTGACAGTATGGTGTGAAAGTATTTACACTATTTACTTTTGAATCATCCTGTACTTGATTCTTCTTTTGGTTTTTTCTTCGTGTGTGAAAGATGTTAGTTCAAGCCTCGTTTACATTATCGGATTTATCGGCGAATATGCCCGAACACGGAAATATTTAGATCGTCAATTCTCGGTAAACGTTTTAGTCCCGGTCCTGTTGCCCTCTGAGAATGTTTGAAGACTACAGTCTAAAGGTAGAAACACTATGATCACGTCACGTGAAGTCATGTGGAGTCAGAAAAATGTATAGTGTAGGACTATTGCACTACCATCCTTTATATCAAGTTTATTTATATGAGAAAATTTGAGTTTATTTATATGAGTATGAAAAATAAACTCCTTTATATCAAGTTTATTTTCAATTCCCAGTGGAGGAAGTGTCTGAGGATGTGCTGACGATAGCTGCCCAGGATCCTGTCGAGTTATCGAACCAGGCGTCCCGTCTATTGGAACACGAGGACCTAACCACCGTCTTCAATCAGTTGCCCCCAGACACTTTCGAGTTCTTCTCAGGTAAGACCTAGAAGTTTTAACTTTTTCAACTAGTGGTATAGCGGTCAAGAATCTTACCTGTTAATCAGGAGAGCGTGGCTTTAATCCCAGTCGGGGTTTGGAAATTTTTCCTCAACTTTTTTTTTGCGAATTTCACAACGTTTATAGTAGTAGTCTGCTGCTGGAGTAAGGGGTCTATTTAGTCCTGTTTGAAAAATATTTATAAACACTATTAAATAACTCGACGATTTTGCCTTTCTTCTTAGTTATGTCTGAAATTTACTTTAGGAAAATAGCCTGTTAACCAATTTCTTTGCGTTTGCAAACTACAAACAACCATTTATACTGAAGCACTATTTCTATCTTTCACAGAAGACAAGAGCGTTGTATACGAGCCCACATCGCGTGAGGAGGCCGAGTTACATCGCGCCCTAGCTGGCACAGGGGACGGTAAAGACATCGGCTCTGACGTGATGTAACGAACGTGATGCTAGTATGGCTGTCCTGAACGAAAATACCTACAATATTATGAGAAAACTTTGAACTACATCTTTCTGACTCCCCATGACTTCACGTGACGTGACGTGACGTGATAGTAGTGTGTTTCTACCTTAACAATCTTGGAGGAGGCTCACAGGTTAACCCGGGTTGAGCAAATTTTCGAGCATTTAATTTTATCCTCAGTTGTTTTGGCTTTGGGAATTACGTTCAAGACCATTTTCGCCGGTGATATAAATGAGGTCCGCTGTGTTAAGCTTACATTCCAAATAGGCTTGTATGTAGATCCCTGGTGCGTAAATGTAGTATTAAGGTGCGTTATCTGCGCGCAGCGCGACAGGTGTACAATGTACATATTTGCGCGCCGCGGCAAAATCGCGGCAAATTAGTTGGTAAAGCTGCCGCTGAGGTTTACCGTAGCGCGGATTACGTACCTTTAGGTTCTACCCTTCCTAGCTGGGAAGACGCTCAATGCCCGGGGACCACAAAGTGAGTTTAAACACGGTTTTAGCGATCTGATTGGCTGAAATTTTTGGAATTTTTTAGAAATCAACCAACCAGATTGCGAAATCGGAGAATTAATCCAAATACGCTCACGTATGGCCCCGGCCATAAGTAAATTCCAAATACGCTCACTTGTAGCTCCGACCATGAGTAAATTCCTAAGTCCTGGGTTTATAAGTCAATGTTATAGGCTGTGACGCATGCGCAGATGCTGACAAACGTTTAAATGTAGACAAATGTAGACCCGGGTAGCTAGGAGAGAAATGGAAGGTCAACCAGTTTCCAATAGACAGGACCAGTATCCGAGTTTAAATTTCAAGTTTGACTCTTGGATTGAATAATCTAATTGGTTGATTTCAAATTTTATAGCCAATCAGATTGCTGAATCTAAGAGGTTAACTTAAACCAAGTTTAAACTGAGATTCTGGTCCCGACTCCAAGGCGCAGTGAACACTGGAGAAACGCGTTTCATGTCTTTCATATGTCAATGCACAATGAGTTCATTGAATTCGGTTTCACCAGTGTACACTGTTCTCTGTTAACCTTGTGTACGAGTTTCATGAACCACGTTTCACGAAACGCGGTGTGCATTGAGCCTAACTCTCAGTTTAGAAGCAAGCCCACGCAATGTCCTTTACTAACTTATTACCTGTACACAGATGTGATTACAAATCGCAGAAAATCTCGCATTTGTTCAAATTCAAGGATAGGTAAACCTTATAATTCGTTAAACCAATCGATTGAATTTCTGCGATTTGGAATCCAACCGTGTACAGACTCATGACCGGGATTACAGTTTTACCTGTACACAGATGTGATTACAAATCGCAGAAAATCTCGCATTTGTTCAAATTCAAGGATAGGTAAACCTTATAATTCGTTAAACAAATCGATTGAATATCTGCGATTTGGAATCCAACCGTGAACAGACTCATGACCGGGATTACAGTCTCAGTTTAAACTTGGTTTAAGAGACTCGCAAAATTAAACAATCTGATTGGTTGATTTTAAATTTTGAGCCAATCAGAATTGAGTTCTAAACTTAGTTTGTCGTCCCGGGTATTACCTAGTTTATGTTAATTTAATTGTTGATTCAATGGTGTATTTTGACGCTAGATTTTTCCTAGATTCATGTTGTGTGTAAAATTTTCTTTGTATCTTATTGAAAAAAAATCTCTTCTTTTTTTTTAACACTAGAAATATTGAAGAAAAAATAATAATTAATGATAAAAGTTGAAAAAAGAAATAAAACGAATATTATACAAATCAAAAACGTTTGTTTCTTGCTTATCTTGAGGCTCGTACTTTCAGATTAAAGTTGAACCAGGTGAGCCTCGTTAGCTTAGTTGATAGTGCGTCTGCCTTGTAAGCGCTAGGCCGCGGGTTCGATTCCTGCCCGGGGCGGATTTTATCCTGATGGGATAATTTTCGTTCCCTCTGTCAAACCTCTTCTAAAAAAAAGTTGAACCAGCCATGTTAGCGCGCCTGCGCATCATGTGAGCGCGACACCGCACCCGAGCGCGACTGTGATGGTGAGTGGCGCGGGTGTTGGCGCGACTCCGGCTTCGGCCCCCGGGGATCAGCCTGTACATCACTTTGGCGGTAAGTATTATTGTTATTTGAATTTTGACAAGTCTTGAACCTTCAAATCCTTGACTGTCAGTCGCACCAATCTGTATAATATAATTGTGACTTACCAGTATGGTAGTTCATTCAAGACCGACTGTTTTCAGTCCCTTGTCTGGCCAGCTACTTGCAATATTAAACTCATAACCCAACGCCACACAGGCCATAATCCCACACAATCTGTCAAAAGTGTCATGAGATAGTTTGTTCTGTTCACCCAGAAAGTGTACTGGGGACTTTTAAGGGTTAAAAAACTGATTTTTTTTGGTTTAATTTCCTCTGGGGCAGTTTCAGGTTAAATGCTCTTATCGATGTTGAATTAAATAAATCTTATTGTACAGAACAAATTGAAATACGAAGGTACCTACACACATTTCCAGCACATCAACCTTTTTTTGGCCAGCCTAGTTAGCTTGATGAGAAGCGCGTCTACCTTGTAAGCGCTAGGTCGCGGGTTCAATTCCCGCCCGGGGCAGATTTTATCCTATACAGGTAAGGTTCTTTCTTGGAACCGCTGGCATTCTCCTAACTTCCTTCTCTCTTCGCTTTCGGGACGACAAAACATTAGCAGTTATAAAGATGTGTTGGATTTGTGTGTTTGTAACTTTGTACCTTTATACTGCATCTCATACTCCCTGCCTGCATGTTATTCCCCCATTCTGAGCGTATGAAAAGGTATGAAGGAACCGAGGTTTGCAAGGGTTCGCGGGTTTGATTCCCGGCGAGACGAAATATCGAGCATAAGTTCAAATGCAGATTCTTTGTTTATTTTGTTTCCCCCCTGTTTTATTTTTTCTTTAAAGTCTGACTACTGTGGATTATTTTGCTACTACCTATACTGATTTTATTGTCGAGATTGAGTGGATTGAATATGTTTTGTAGGGACTTGGGCAGTTGAGACTGTGATTTAATATGTAGGTACTCCTTCACTTTTTTTTTTCATCGAAGATATTTTTCCTGGTGCTCGAGCAATTGCCCCTTTGGATGGCCAGAGAAATTTTCTAAACCAAATTTTCAAAATTTTGTCCTTCATATTAAATTGATCCCATGGGAAAGGTAAACCTGGTACTCTTGACAAATGGGAGTGTGCTTGAGGGCATAAAGCATAAACGATGTGACTCCTCTAGTAAGCTTAATTTAATTACTCGTATACTATCGTCGACTTCTTGAATATTTGAGGAGAAAATAACATGCCTTGAATGAAATTTGAAAAAATGATTTTTTTTGTCTTGGTATTTTGAACCTCTTACTCTAGTGTAGGCACAAATGCAATAGGCGACTCCCTTCTGAACATCTGCTTCAAAGTCTTTCCATTTCAATCAAAAGGTTCTTTTTACTCACTTCCAACTTCAGTGTGATCACTCCCAAAGTCCTCTCCCTCCCATATTCAATCTACTCACTCTCACTCATTGTGTTGTATATAACTTGTCACTCCCCTGTCCTCCCCCCTCCTGCAAGAAAATAAACCGTATTATTCAAATGTACCTGTATATATACAAAAAATATACATAGTAGATAATTTTTTTATTCTGTTGATAAAGTGATAAGACAGATTTAGGGTCGAATCAGTTGTTTCTAATTTAAAATGAAAAAAATGTCTCGCTAGCAAAATAATAATAATAAAAAAGTAGCTACTTGTCAACAAGAACATACTATCTAATTTCCTATCTTCATAGGATTTAGAGAAATTTTCTTCTTTTAAAAAATGGTCCTATGACCTATGGTCCCATGGCAATTTTTTTACCATGGTAATACGTAACTTCGTAAATGAAAACACTCAAATTCAATATATTTTATTTAATAAAAATAAGATTTCACTTTATTAATATTAATACTTAACTAACATATTACATATTTAAATCATTAAAATATTTTAATAAATATGATAAATCATCATTATTTTGTATTGAAAAAAAAAACGAGGAATTATTTATTATTATTTAGTTAAAATATAAACTTACATAAGGCAAAGTCCACTACATATTAATAGTTATTATTAGGATAGATCTGATAGGTTATCCCATAAGGAAAAATATAAACTTACATAAGGCAAAGTCCACTACATATTAATAGTTATTATTAGGATAGATCTGATAGGTTATCCCATAAGGACCCCCCAGTTAATTTTTTCTCAGTTTAATAAATTTTGTCTAAATATCTCGTATTATCATTGGTCGAATACCAATAGATTATGGAACACCAATTACAGTCGAACCTGTCTAAGTGGGACCCGTCTGAGTGTGAAACCTGGATAACTGGGAAAAAATCGTGGCCCCTTCATTTTTTACTACAAAACCTGTTTAAATGGGGAAAATCGAGCCTCTATAAGTGGGAATGACTTTTTCTGGATACTCGGTCCGGAGCCTCTGTAAGTGGGAAAGGTTGCTATTTTCCTAGGTCCGGAGCCTTCTGCGGACCTCTGTAAGTGGGAATTTGTAGGAAAGCATAGCATATTCCTTTTCCTCCAAACCAATATTCACATTTACCTCTATAAGTGGAAATAAGAAAATGGCAACCTCTCTAAGTGGGACACTTTTTAACTGGGAAACCTGGAGAAGTGGGAAAAAATTGTCGGTCCCTTGGATTCCCACTTAGACAGGTTCGACTGTATTTTTTTATTTGGCATAACGTATAGCAAAAAGAGCACAACTGAAACAACCGGACAAAAGAGTAGTAACTGTAGAGAGGTATACTATGTGTATAAAAAAGCCCAAGGCCATTTTTCTTCAGGAAACCAAGATGGAAAAAGTCAAACCGAGTTTAGGCTCACCAAGACGTGGCACAAGCACTTGCTTTTAGGGATGAGTATTATAACTTTTTATTAAATACCAATTATGGAATGGAAACTTGTTAATTTAATAAAGACTTTTTGTGTAAAGCTGGTTAGGTTTGTTCTCCCTTGATCAGTCTAAAGAAAAAAGGCCTCAAGTCAGTTTACTTCAAGGGGAATATGTTAAGGTCTATCTACTCGTGTGATAATGTGTAAAGGGGATAAAAATTCGTGATTGGAAATATGGAACTGTTAGTACGGAGATTAAGAGGGGGAAGTTTCAAAAACTTCTAATAAGTCTACTCCTCAACGAACCAGGTGAAATTGGATTTTTTTTTTCTTTAGGTAAAACTTGTATCCAAAAATATCTCCAACAGAAGCTGTAAAGCACTAGAATACTAGATACTAAAACATAAAAACCTACACTACGAGCTAAAAAAAATTAAAGTAATTTGAACACAAGTTTCAAAAAGTTAATAGAAAGTTTTAACACAAAAATTAACCCGTCGCTGGCCAAAATTTTCCAAAAAACCTCACCTACACACTCACACAAAAAAATGCTTAAGGAAAACAAAAAAGTCTATGAACAATACTAAAAGAAAGACACACAGATTTCATATAGTTTACAAAAAACAAAAATCAGTCCCAAACTTGGACAAGGTGAAAAATAACTCATTTCAAGAAATCAACTCATTGTAACAAACGATCAATAAAATAAATAAAACATCTAAATTTTGTCTAAATATCTCGTATTATCATTGGTCGAATACCAATAGATTATGGAACACCAATTACAGTCGAACCTGTCTAAGTGGGAAACCTGGATAACTGGGAAAAAATCGTGGCCCCTTCATTTTTTACTACAAAACCTGTTTAAATAGAAAAATCGAGCCTCTTATAAGTGGGAAAGGTTGCTATTTTCCTAGGTCCGGAGCCTTCTGCGGACCTCTGTAAGTGGGAATTTGTAGGAAAGCATAGCATATTCCTCTTCCTCCAAACCAGTGTTCACATTTACCTCTATAAGTGGAAATAAAATGGCAACCTCTCTAAGTGGGACACTTTTTAACTGGGAAACCTGGATAAGTGGGAAAAAATTGTCGGTCCCTTGGATTCCCACTTAGACAGGTTCGACTGTATTTTTTTATTTGGCATAACGCATAGCAAAAAGAGCACAATTGAAACAACCGGACAAAAGAGTAGTAACTGTAGAGAGGTTATACTATGTGTATAAAAAAGCCCGAGGCCATTTTTCTTCAGGAAACCAAGATGGAAAAAGTCAAACCGAGTTTAGGCTCACCAAGACGTGGCACTTGCTTTTAGGGATGAGTATTATAACTTTTTATTAAATACCAATTATGGAATGGAAACTTGTTAATTTAATAAAGACTTTTTGCGTAAAGCTGGTTAGGTTTGTTCTCCCTTGATCAGTCTAAAGAAAAAAGCCCTCAAGTCACTTTACTTCAAGGGGAATATGTTAAGGTCTATCTACTCGTATGTTAACGGGTAAAGGGGATACAAATTCGTGATTGGAAATATGGAACTGTTAGTACGGAGATTAAGAGGGGGAAGTTTCAAAAACTTTTAATAAGTCTACTCCTCAACGAACCAGGTGAAATTAGATTTTTTTCTTTGGGTAAAACTTGTATCCAAAAATATCGTCCGACTTAACAGAAGCTGTAAAGCACTAGAATACTAGATACTAAAACATAAAAACCTACACTACGAGCTAAAAAATTTTAAAGTAATTTGAACACAAGTTTCAAAAAGTTAATAGAAAGTTAACACAAAAATTAACCCGTCGCTGGCCAAAATTTTCCAAAAAACCTCACCTACACACACAAAAAAATGCTTAAGAAAAACAAAAAAGTCTATGAACAATACTAAAAGAAAGACACACAGATTTCATATAGTTTACAAAAAAAACAAAAATCTGTCCCAAACTTGGACAAGGTGAAAAATAACTCATTTCATACATAGAAAGAAATCAACTCATTGTAACAAACGATCAATAAAAATAAATAAAACATCTATCACGTAAAAATATTGCATTTTTTGGTGTTCTTTGTTAAATAATAATAAAAAAGAAAAAACTTTATTGAAAAAAAAAGTCCAACAACAATAAGAAATTTTCCATCATTTAATTTTTTGATTGAAAATTATTATTTACTTTCTATTCTTTTTGTTACAAACAAAATATTTTAGTAATAGAAAGTAGAAAGTAAAAATATCTCATGGAAATGACAGTGGAAATTTTGGCCAGTAGGGTAAAAAAATTATAACGCTATCAAAGAAAACTACATAACAGAATTATTGTAGGGGTGGTACCTATTTCTTACTCGCATAATACAAAGAATAGGGAAGAAGTTGGACTATTGTTCTTAACTTTTGATTGTAGAACCTCGAAAATTGCGGAGAAAGAAATACTTTTCTTTGGCAAATTGAAAGATAAAAAAAAGATGAGTTTCTTAAATCCAATCTAATCTGTTTTCCACTATTCTTTGAATTATGGATACAATACGAGCGGGTTACAAACTAAAAAAAAAAAGCTAAAAATGGCAAACTAAAAAACGAACAATTTGGTTAGCAAACTTAAATAAAATAATAAAACCCGTTACCAAGCCGAACAGTATGTATGTGGCTTTTAAAGTTGAGACTTTTTTTTTTTTTTTTCAAGATTCAAGCGCTTCACGAAATAAAAGTGGAAATAGCTGTTTTATTTTGGCTGCATTTTTTTGCCTCAATGTAAAAATGGAGTATTGGGGTACTACTAGATTTAGGGACAAAAGGAATACTGTGACCATTGGAAGAAATACTGTAACTATCGGAGAAAAAGAAGCTATGGTTTTGGCGAAAATACAAGTCCATCATAAGAAAATCTACACCATATCATACTGTTCGGAGCCAGCAACTTATCCATTAGTGCATAGGCCAATCTTTCTCGTCTTCCTCCTAAACAGATAAGGTTCGTTCTCGGAACGGCTGGCTTTCTCCTATCCTGCCTTTCTTTTCCCTTGGCTTTCCGGACGATAGAACCTTAGCAGATTAACTTTGCTCTGTCAAACCTCTTTTTTTTTCTCTTTTAAATCTTTCCTTCCTCTTCTACAATACCTTCTCTACCCTTTTCTCTCTTTCTTGGTGGTCTCTCTCCTACATATGCACTAACGGTTTGTACATCAAAAAAACAATAACAAAACACCGTACAAACTTAAAACAAAAACGGAAGAAAAATAAATCAAGAAATTAATAGCTCATCCTGAAAGGAGATTTAGCTAAAAATGGGACCCTACTACAAAACTGCATTACTCTGACAGTCTTCCAAAGAGGAAAGAATACAGGGCGAACCCAAAGGGAAATTTGCACTCGTTTTTCGATTGCAAATATTTCAACGGGTTACTTTCTGGTGTTCTCGTGTTGACCCAGCACCTAAATGGGAAGTATTGTGTCTCTTCCCGCCCATCTGATGAGAGGCATACTACGGGATGGGCATGCTACGACACAGGCCACATGCGTCTAATGTAGCATTGTTTCATTGCTACGAAATAAAAACGGCGGTGGAACACTCATCTTTAAAAAAAAAAAAAAATATAGGAAAACCGAAAATCCTCTTTGGAAATAGCATCAGATGTGAATTTCTTGTTAGGGTAATAGAAAGTAACAAAGGGAGGAAAACATTATTTAATAGAAAGTTAGAAAGTAGTTGTTGTTGTTTTAGCCGTTTTAGCTTTCGCCGAGTGGCAATAGTAGAAATAGCCGTATTTTACTTTCGAAAAAATCGAAATCCGTGAAAATACTAATTTCTCTTGTTGGTGACAAAAAGCTTAAATTATTTCATCCATAGAAAAAAAAGGATGTATAAAACTTCGGGAAGAAATGCTTCCCAATTTGTGTCAAAAGGGGTCAGAGGTCAAAACACCATTATTTCAGGCATTTTTTTCAACAGTAAAATACGACTGTACTTCCTTATTTAAAATGACATGGAAGCAAAACTGACATTGCGAACATTACAATTCAAGATAGTCACTTGCAAAATCCTTAGGAATCCTTACAAAATCCTTAGCATTCTTTAGGAATTTGTATGCTTTTTTTCCTCACAAGAACCCTAAACTCTAGAGGATGCAGGGAATGTATTTGACCTAGGTAAGAAAGAAAGAAATCCTTGGTGTTTCGAGGTAAAACTAAGGGAAATATTACAAACACTATCAATAGTAAAGGCAAACGCACTCAAAAGTATATCGAATAATGTGATTAATAATAGGAAAAAGAAAATCCTCTTTTTAAAGCTAAATTCACGCTCACAAAAAGGCTTCGGAAAATATAATAAAAAGCCAACTTGTTTCACACAAGTTGGCTTTTTATTCTTACGGTGCAAGCACGTAATATTGCTTATAAAGAAACCACAGAGTAAGATAAATGATCATTTTTACCTAATCCAGAATAGGTAGTTATATTTTGTAAAAAAAGAAACTCATATTTCTCACTAACTTCATTTGACAAGGAAATAAAATGGCGTAGCAGTTGGTGAAAATTTTACGCCATTACAAGTGAATGAAGTGATATTATTCAGAAAAACAACCATTGAATGGCCTATTCTCACACCTAGGTACCTATCTAAGTTATTGAAAATTTCAAACTGAAAATAAAAATAAGAAGACACAATTTAGGAAATGAAATAAGTATAAAAAAAATAACAATAGAACATTCGTGCAAGTTTGTGGGAAATTTTGATTCTGGACAAACTTCCAATTGTTTTTTTGGTCATTCGACAAAAAAACATTGATTAGGGGAAAGGACATGTTAAGAAAAAGAAGGGCATGCTATTAGACAGACAGTGAGGTCCACCTCTTCTTGTCATTAATAGAGGGAATATTTGACCTGTTAAGATTAATGTAATGACCTCAAAGTGAGGCCCTATTAGGAAGGAATTTTTATGTAAAAAAGGACAGTAAGATTTCAGCATAAGGGCATGAAGGGTTGGCTTCAACTTGATTTCAAATTCAGTAACTTAAAGTTAAGTAATGTGTCACACCAAACGCATAGATATCTATTCATCTCACCCTTTCTCTATAGACCTTTTTTTTACTATTTTTAGTTAGCTTAGAGACCTTTTTATTGGTAAAAAAAGCATCTTTCTATCCATCTTCTTTGAACTGTTCGTTAAACTTCAAGGAAATCGGCCGTTGACTTCAACCACAAAAGAAGAAAAAAAATCTTACATTTCTTTGGCGTCAAAATGGCCTATTCTCACACCTAGGTACCTATCTAAGTTATTGAAAATTTCAAACTGAAAATAAAAATAAGAAGACACAATTTAGGAAATAAAATAAGTATAAAAAAAAAATAACAATAGAACATTCGTGCAAGTTAGTGGGAAATTTTGATTCTGGACAAACTTCCAATTGTTTTTTTGGTCATTCGACAAAAAAACATTGATTAGGGAAAGGACATGTTAAGAAAAAGAAGGGCATGCTATTAGACAGACAGTGAGGTCCACCTCTTCTTGTCATTAATAGAGGGAATATTTGACCTGTTAAGATTAATGTAATGACCTCAAAGTGAGGCCCTATTAGGAAGGAATTTTTATGTAAAAAAGGACAGTAAGATTTCAGCATAAGGGCATGAAGGGTTTGGCTTCAACTTGATTTCAAATTCAGTAACTTAAATTTAGGTAATGTGTCACACCAAACGCATAGATATCTGTTCATCTCACCCTTTCTCTATAGACCTTTTTTTACTATTTTTAGTAAGCTTAGGGACGTTTTTATTGGTAAAAAAGCATCTCTCTATCCACCTTCTTTGAACTGTTTTTCTTTTCGTCAAACTTCAAGGAAATCGGCCGTTGACTTCAACCACAAAAGAAGAAAAAAAAAAATCTTACATTTCTTTGGCGTCACAGACGATGGAAAAAATGGATATGGATACAATTGAGTTCTGGATACATTTGAGGTCACATTATAAGAAAATCCATGCGATTGGTGTCACACATAATGACAAATTATTGAGGAAGTGTTACAAAGCTACTTAAATCTAGAGGGGAGACATTATTGTTATTTCAAACTCACACAGGTCGAGACCACAAGCTGAGTTTAATTTTCGTTTCAAACAATGGAGGAGTTGCAATTGGGAAAATATTATTAATAAAAAGGTCGATTCCTACGTAAAAAGTTGTGAAAAATCCAATAAAAAGATTAAAATGGACCAATCAGATTGCTTCATATTCAACAGTTTAAGCTTGAAGAAAGTGTTAAACTCAGATGGTACTCCCGGCCTTTAGGATTTTCCACTATTACAAACATAGGGTACACAATACACCGTACACAAAAATAATAATAAGTATAAAGTTAAATAGGCATATGTATAAATAGACAAAAGAACAAGGTTACATTATTTGATTTATTTAAATTAAAAAATAAACATTATTAATATTTAAAATTAATAATTTAAAATAATAATAATAAAAAATATTCCATGAGAACTAACTGAGACCCGAATGTTACGACGACTTAGAATGAATTATTATTTGAAATGAGAGATGAGAAAACTTCTGTCTGTAGAACTCCAAAATATAGAAGAAGTTTAAATGAGTACAGACAAAATGTAGAAGAGAGTGGAAGTTTAAATGAGTACAGACAAAGAGCAGAAGAGAGTAGAAGTTTAAATGAGTACAAAATTAAGAAGTTTAAGTGAGTACAGACAAAATGTAGAAGAGAGAGGAAGTTTAAATGAGTACAGACAAAATGTAGAAGAGAGTAGAAGTTTAAATGAGTACAGACAAAATGTAGAAGAGAGTAAAAGTTTAAATGAGTACAGACAAAATGTAGAAGAGAGTAGAAGTTTAAATGAGTACAGACAAGGAGTAGATGGGTACAGACAGAAGTTTTCTTGTACTATTTTATTGTAGCGAGCAGTTTTGATAAATTCACCTGCAAAGACCTGTTTACACCCAACCAACCCAATATTTCTTAACCAATCAGGCCAGGAGAAGAGAGTAGAAGTTTAAATGAGTACAGGACAAAATGTAGAAGAGAGTAGAAGTTTAAATGAGTACAGACAAAATGTAGAAGAGAGAAGTTTAAATGAGTACAGACAAGGAGTAGATGGGTACAGACTACAGACAGAAGTTTTCTTGTACTATTTTATTGTAGCGAAAAGTTTTGATAAATTCACCTGCAAAGACCTGTTTACACCCAACCAACCCAATATTTCCTAACCAATCAGGCCAGGATATTTTCAAAGGTGGGGAAAACGCCCTTCTCTGGTTGGTTGAAAAGTATCTTTGGTGTTGGAGAGGCGTAAAAGGGGGCTTTTACCTTGAGTTGGACACGCGACTTGTGGCGCCATCTTACGGAGAATCTGAGAAACTCAAGGAGTAGAAGAGAGTAGAAGTTTAAATGAGTACAGACAAAATGTAGAAGAGAGTAGAAGTTTAAATGAGTACAGGACAAAATGTAGAAGAGAGTAGAAGTTTAAATGAGTACAGGACAAAATGTAGAAGAGAGTAGAAGTTTAAATGAGCACAGACAAGGAGTAGAAGAGAGTAGAAGTTAGAATGAGTACAGACGAAATGTAGAAGAGAGTAGAAGTTTAAATGAGTACAGACAAAATGTAGAAGAGAGTAGAAGTTTAAATGAGTACAGACAAAATGTAGAAGACAGTAGAAGTTTAAATGAGTACAGGACAAAATGTAGAAGAGGGTAGAAGTTTAAATGAGTACAGGACAAAATGTAGAAGAGAGTAGAAGTTTAAATGAGTACAGGACAAAATGTAGAAGAGAGTGGAAGTTTAAATGAGTACAGACAAAATGTAGAAGAGTCGTACAAACTTAAAACAAAAACGGAAGAAAAATAAATCAAGAAATTAATAGCTCATCCTGAAAGGAGATTTAGCTAAAAATGGGACCCAATTACAAAACTGCATTACTCTGACAGTCTTCCAAAGAGGAAAGAATAAAGAGGAAAGTGGGCGAATCCAAAGGGAATTTTGTACTCGTTTTTCGATTGCAAATATTTCAACGGGTTACTTTCTGGTGTTCTCGTGTTGACCCAGCATCTAAATGGGGACCCGAATGTTACGACGACTTAGAATGAATTATTATTTGAAATGAGAGATGAGAAAACTTCTGTCTGTAGAACTCCAAAATATAGAAGTTTAAGTGAGTACAGAAATAATGTAGAAGAGAGTGGAAGTTTAAATGTTTTGTTTTTTTTTTTTTTTTTTTTTTCATGTGAGGTAGTTAGTCTTTAACAGTAATCTCACTCAGCCTGAGGTAGGCCGGGAAAGCTAGCACACGGTTGCCCAGACGGTCACTCGTCCGGATACCAACCACGTCCAACGTAGCTTATCTTCAGTGGTCCGCTAGGAACCAAGATCAAATTCGTATAAGCTTCACCCGACCTTTAGGACTGTTTCCCCCTACATCTAAGCCTCAGGATGGGCTGTGTTGTGTACGAGTAGGAAACTTATGTACGTGCTATAGCTATCATTTTGTAATTTTGCTTGTCACCTGTGTGGAAAGGAAGTTTAGGCGGTGTGAACGTTCGCCGGTGATATAAATGAGGTCCGCTGTGTTAAGCTTACATTCCAAATAGGCTTGTATGTAGATCCCTGGTGCGTAAATGTAGTATCAAGGTGCGTTATCTGCGCGCAGCGCGACAGACGGAAATATTTAGATCGTCAATTCTCGGTAAACGTTTTAGTCCCGGTCCTGTTGCCCTCTGAGAATGTTTGAAGACTACAGTCTAAAGTTAGAAACACTACGATCACGTCACGTGAAGTCATGTGGAGTCAGAAAAATGTAGTTCAAAGTTTTCCCATAATATGCCACACTACTATCACACGTCACGGGCGTGATGTAACGAACGTGATGCTAGTATGGCTGTCCTGAACGAAAATACCTACAATATTATGAGAAAACTTTGAACTACATCTTTCCGACTCCCCATGACCTCACGTGACGTGACGTGATAGTAGTGTGTTTCTACCTTAACAATCTTTGAGCAGGCTCACAGGTTAACCCGGGTTAAACACCATTATTTCAGGCATTTTTTTCAACAGTAAAATACGACTGTACTTCCTTATTTAAAATGACATGGAAGCAAAACTGACATTGCGAACATTACAATTCAAGATAGTCACTTGCAAAATCCTTAGCATTCTTTAGGAATTTGTATGCTTTTTTTCCTCACAAGAACCCTAAACTCTAGAGGAAGCAGGGAATGTATTTGACCTAGGTAAGAAAGAAAGAAATCCTTGGTGTTTCGAGGTAAAACTAAGTTTCGATGTATCGAAGAATCGATATCTGAAGAATCGATTGTCATAGTTCTGAAGGAGAAGTAGAACGTAATTTTTTCATTTTTCATTAGCTGTTTTGCAGTACCTACGTGATGCATTTGTAAGTTATGTAGAAGTTTAAATGAGTACAAACAAAATGTAGAAGAGAGTAGAAGTTTAAATGAGTACAGACAAAATGTAGAAGAGAGTAGAAGTTTAAATGAGTAGAGACAGAATGTAGAAGAGAGTAGAAGTTTAAATGAGCACAGACAAAATGTAGAAGAGAGTAGAAGTTTAAATGAGTACAGACAAAATGTAGAAGAGAGTAGAAGTTTAAATGAGTACAGACAAAATGTAGAAGAGAGTAGAAGTTTAAATGAGTACAGACAAAATGTAGAAGAGAGTAGAGGTTTAAATGAGTACAAGCCCGCGAAAATTTTGTGCGTTTCAAAATTCGAAAATTTCAAACGAAGATTTCTCATGTTAGGAAGCCTCAAATGAAATTTTAAGCATTTCTATTGAGATCAGCGTGTTTCGAACTTCCTTTATCAGCGAAGAAAAAAAAAAGTGGTTGAGCCCCATTCTCGCCAAGCAACATAATGATAATATAATAATGGACTCTTGAGAGCAATGTAACCACTTTCGCTAGGCAAGGTTTACGCCGCGCCGAAGGCGTTCTCTACCACCTAACCCTAAGAGAACGTACACAAAAAGCTCACTCTGAGGCTTGGGTATAGGGGCAAACAGCAATAAAAGTGGGGTTAAGCTTTTATACAAACCCTTAGAGCCCTATTATTAAGTGGTCAAATGATCAAATAAATGAAAATGGGAATGAAATATGCGTCTAATGTAGCATTGTTTCATTGCTACGAAATAAAAACGGCGGTGGAACACTCATCTTTAAAAAAAAAAAAAAATATAGGAAAACCGAAAATCCTCTTTGGAAATAGCATCAGATGTGAATTTCTTGTTAGGGTAATAGAAAGTAACAAAGGGAGGAAAACATTATTTAATAGAAAGTTAGAAAGTAGTTGTTGTTGTTTTAGCCGTTTTAGCTTTCGCCGAGTGGCAATAGTAGAAATAGCCGTATTTTACTTTCGAAAAAATCGAAATCCGTGAAAATACTAATTTCTCTTGTTGGTGACAAAAAGCTTAAATTATTTCATCCATAGAAAAAAAAGGATGTATAAAACTTCGGGAAGAAATGCTTCCCAATTTGTGTCAAAAGGGGTCAGAGGTCAAAACACCATTCGAGGTATGGAATTTTATCCTCAATATAATTTGAGAATTTGACCACAATAATAGTAGTAGCCTACTGCTGGAGTAAAGGGACTTTACACTCTTTACAGTCCTATACGAGCAGTATAAATAAGCACTATTATTATTATTATTATTATTACCTCGGCTAGGATTGATTATTATGTTCAGGCGGTCTCTTCCTGATCCCTTGTGTGCCGCGTACATTTTAGTTTAGGACTATTGGCTAGGATTTTAATTTAAGACTATTGGCTAGGATTGAACCCGCACTCTCCTGTTCACCAGGCAAGCACCGCCCTACACCACCGAGACAGAAACACCCGACATACGACGAAAGAGACATGCTACGACACGGACACTAGTTGTACTTACTTTGAGCCACTTGTCCACACACTTGGCGTGGAATTCGTGAGAGCACGGTAGACCGCGTAGAACTTGCGACGTCTCGAAGTCACACATGCACACCACGCACGAGGTTTGGTCGCTTTGATGTTTGCTAGCGTTGAATCTGGGATAATGGAAGAGAGATTAAGATTTGACTCATACACAAAAAGCCCACTCTATGAGGCTTAGGTGCAGGGGCAACTGCCCCTACGGTTAAGCTTATAGGAACGAATCTACGAAAGATTAGACTAATGGTTTAGTGACCTGTAAAACTTACTTTGGAGAAAAGAGCACCTAAGCAGCCTTGAAGGTTCGTCCTCGAAACACCTGAGTCCTGACTTCGTTCTCTTTTCGCTTTGGGGACGATAAGACCTCAGCACTTTCAGCAGTTACAGTTCTCTCTAACAAACATCTTTTTTTTCCCATAAAAAACCTAGGTACCTACTTTCTTTATTTGGTACCTACCTGAACATTTAGAATACAATAAAAAGTAGGTATCACAATAAAATTTACAGAAGAGACAATTTTGGGGGCCATACATACACCCTGAATATAACCTTAATTTTTAAACCGAGATTACTTACTTGAAGGAAGGTATGGACTCGATTTCATAGCGGTTAAGGCCCCGGGGTTTGGCTTCGCCTAGCCGCTCAGCGAGGCTCAATAGGGCCTCGTAATTCTCCACGGTCTCGGTAGAGTCTGGACTGCCCAGCTCAGCTTGACTGTAGGGGGACAAGGGGGCACTTGAGAACATAGCTCTGCGAACACGAAAATTATTATTATTTTTTTAAGTTTAATTTGTTCTCTTAGTTCACATGTGATCCAAGAATTACCCTCATGTTCCGTTTTTATTTTGATGATATTTCATCACATATTACTGATATTACCAAAAACTTTGATCAATTAATCAAACAACTCTTCAGCATTATCAGTCTTTTCCAGTATACTGTTACAATTCCGACCACTTAGTAGGTTGTTCAAATTAACTTTCATCTATTGTTTCCATTTCTATTTTTTTCATCTGTCTTCGAAGAGAGAAGGAAGACAGGATAGGAGAAAGCCAGTAAATTGTTCATTAAAAATAAAAAGCCAATAAATTACAATTACAAAAACATTACTTACAATAGATGGAATAGACCGGGATACGTGTTGCTAGGCGCGAGGGTTTGACCTCGCCATCTGCGTAAAGAATTTCGACTCCGGTTAGGAACTGGATGGTGACGCACCCGCGTTATTTCTATGGTGGGAGCTCGGGCCTGACGGGGGGAAAGAAAAAAAAATGAATGAAAATTACAGTTGAAATAAAAATATTTATAGAATACTGGCCAAAATCCGCGGATTTCTGCTAGTAAATCCTTAGGGCATGGCCGTTCATGTCACTCATCCATGTGGTCTCGCTCGGCGTATAGTTTAACAAAAACGAACCGGAAAATAGCCTATAACCTTCACGGGAGTGCAAGCAATAAGTTGACAAAGTTTCATAGCAATCGGATGAGCGGTTTGGCCAGGCATAAAGTTCGAACAAACACACAAATATTCATTTTTATATATTAGATAGTTTATTTATTATTTTTTTAACGAACCGGAAAATAGCCTATAACCTTCACGGGAGTGCAAGCAATAAGTTGACAAAGTTTCATAGCAATCGGATGAGCGGTTTGGCCTTGGCCAAGCATAAAGTTCGAACAAACACACAAATATTTATTTTTATATATTAGATATTTTATTATTATTATTTTTTTCTTTCTTTCTTTGGAGAGGTTTGACAGAGGGAGTAACTGTACTTTTTTAAGCGAATGCAAATATCAAGTTTTTTTTTAAAGAGGTTTGACAGAGGGAACTGTGACTGCTAGACTTATCGTCCCGAAATCGAAGAGAGAAGGAAGACAGGATAGGAGAAAGCCAGCCGTTCCGAAAACGAACATTATCCCAGCAGGATAAAAATCCACCCCGGGCGGGAATCGAACCCGCGGCCTAGCGCTTACAAGGCAGACGCACTACCAACTAAGCTAACTAGGCTGGCTTAGATGTTTTTTATTAGACTTAGTTTATCATGGATACCTACTCGTTGCTATATTGAAAGCCCAGAAGAAGTTAGGTAGTAGAACAGCCGCGGTAGACACTAAAAGGTCACTGTCTATGTGTGTGTATCGTCACCACATCTCTCAAGAATATGTAAGAATATTTTCAAGTAATAATAATAATCCATTTCCTCCGTCAAGAGCCTACCATAAAATCCAAGACAACATGGCCCTTAAGACGGCTGACTCCAAGAAAAATGTCAATTACGGCTGTAGGTACATATTTAGAATTTCAAACTCATCTCTCCTTAGGACCATTGTTTGTTCCCGGATAAATGGGCAGTGTGTGCCGTTCTTATGATTGTATGGACTCGAAAATAAAGGCTATAACAGCCAGCCTAGTTAGCTTAGTTGGTAGTGAGTGCGTCTGCCTTGTAAGCGCTAGGCCGCGGGTTCGATTCCCGCCCGGGGCGGATTTTATCCTGATGGGATAATATTCGTTCTCGGAACGGCTGGCTTTCTCCTATCCTGTCTTCCTTCTCTCTTCGATTTCGGGACGATAAGACCATAGCAGTTACAGTTCCCTCTGTCAAACCTCTTAAAAAAAAAAAAAAAAGTATCGTTAGCCTACTCGCCAAACCGGAACCGGTTCGTATTTCAAGCTTGTTTGTGTGTTTATAAATAAAAATATATAATCTATAAAATAATAATAATAAAAAAAGAAAGAAAGAAACCTCTCCAAACTGTCTCCCTCATTGACATGAAAAAATTCGCTTACGTTTATAGTTCAAAAAAAAAT
>NW_007379308.1:31021-38032 GCF_000475195.1 Diaphorina citri | reverse complement strand
GTAGGAGTGTGCCGGGTGGGGAGGGGCGGGGGGCTGGTAGATATTGTGGTGGAGGGGGTAGTGATTGCCATGGCTGGGCGAGTGATTGCCTGAGTACAGAGAGAGGGGAAGGGACACGGGCACTTGGCCAGTCATATCGAGCATGACTGAGGGTGGGGGGGAGGCGGTGAGGTACGGGTGGGTGCGGGAGTGGGGGGGTGCACCCCCGCCCAGCGGGTAACGGTGAGACCGACGCATGTACTGGGGACTGAAACAAGAGAGAGAGAGAGAGAGGGAAATTAGGTTTTGTTGATAAAGTCGAACCTAATTGGGAATTCAAGGGACTTGTAATTTTTCGCCACTTATCCATATCCAATATCCAGGTTTCACAATTACTAAAGAGTTTCCCAATTACAAATGAAGGGACACGATTTTTCCCCCGTTTGTCCAGATCTCTTTTGCGACGATAAAAGATCTTAGATTCCTGCCCGGGGCAAATTTTATCGTAAACAGAAGAGGTTCGTTCTCAGAACACGGTTGGTTTTCTTCTTTTCCGTTTTCTTTCTCTCTTTTGGCATGATAAAACCTTGGCACTCTAACATTTACAGTTTCCTCTATCAATCATACACAAAAAGCCCGATCCGAGGCTTAGGTCTAGGGGCAAACAGGTCCAAAGGATGGGTGAAACTTGTACGAAAATCGGATATCCAAAATCATTCTCTTGTTTACCTGAGGGGATTCCTATTAGCGTTCTGATGACGCAAGTTGCGCACCAGAAAGTAACCCGTTGAAATATTTGCAATCGAAAAACGAGTACAAATTTTTGTCGATGGTGGGATTCGAACCCGGGACCTTCGGGACCTTCATATCATTCTCTTGTTTACCTGAGGGGATTCCTATTAGCGTTCTGATGACGTAAGTTGCGTCTCTCCCATGAGTTACGGGGTGGTGGCGGTGTTACGTTCATCTCATGGATCTGATGATGCGACAGGCGACGTCGCTTGCGGGAGGGACTCTCGGCTTTGGCACCCTCATCATCATAGGAGCGATAGAATGTGGGAGACCCGTGGGACAGTTGAATAGGGGAACGACGAGACGGTCGTGGGTCTACGAACTGAAATGAATAGAATAGAATAAATAAATAATAATAAATTAATTCTGAATCATCATCATAGGAGCGATAGAATGTGGGAGACCCGTGGGACAGTTGAATAGGGGAACGACGAGACGGTCGTGGGTCTACGAACTGAAACGAATAGAATAGAATAAATAATCATAAAAAAATAATAATTCTGAATTATTTGTGGTAAAACTAAAACAGGGAAAAGAACACAAGTAACTTTTAGGCCAGCCACTCACTATCAAGTAGAACTGACAGGTAGACCTGACCGGAACAATGGAAAAGGTCTGCCTGTCAGGTCTACCTGATACCTAATGAGAACACACAACTTTTGTGGGTATCACAGCATTTCTAAGTGCCTCCTTTATTATTAATTTTCCTGTATCATCAATCTTACTGGTAATGCCAAGCACAGAGCTAAAAAAACTCCGCTGGAAATTAAACCCATAGTAATACCCACTCGGCCAAGGAGGATAGGTAGGTACTACAACTTGACAAATTTAAAGAAGCTGATCTCTTTGGAATTTTTTAATATTATTTTGTACCTTGTTTATAAATAGCGCATGATGAACTGCGCAGCTTCGCCTGTTTTTGTTGTCTTTTGTTCAAAATATCGAAACAGACGCTATCGATTGCAAATATCGATGCTGACCGATAATCGATCTCGAATGAAACCCAGTGATACCAACACAACGGATTTCTTTTGGAGTTTCAAGTTAATCTTTAATCGTTAATGATAAAAATAAAATAGGTACACTTCTAGTTAAATAATAGAGCCTAATATTAAATTAAATAGTATTTTTTGTCAAGAATCTACACGAAATTGCTATAATCTAACACCTCTTGTAGACCGATGTGGACGCGGCTTTGGTTAGTATTTTTTGTCAAGAATCTACACGAAATTGCTATAATCTAACACCTCTTGTAGACCGATGTGGACGCGGCTTTGGTCCCTCCACCCTCCACCTTTCGATGTATCGAAGAATCGATATCTGAAGAATCGATTGTCATAGTTCTGAAGGAGAAGTAGAACGTAATTTTTTCATTTTTCATTATTTCATTAGCTGTAAAGCTGTTTTGCAGTACGTGATGCATTTGTAAGTTACTGATGTACGAATTAAAGTGCTTTATATATTGTATTGCAAAGCTTATTCTTTACCATTCTTGTGAATAAACAGAAATCATGGTGGTGTTGACATGGGAATTTCTTGTTGGGATTTGTAGTTGTCTCAAAAAAAATAAACTGATTTGTAGTACATTTAGCTACCTACATAGTAATAGATTTATCAATAATTTCAATTTGAAATAAGGTTCAAAATTTGCCAGTGTTCTTTGTATTTGCGCTAGGTCAGACATGAAAAATAAGTAAAGCCCCCCCCCCGTCCGTTAGTGTTTGGGGTATCGGTATATACTCTATATATACTGATAGGTAGGTACCCCTTTCAGTTCTAATTTATACCGATTTATACCGAAATTTATACCTAATTTATACCGAAATTTATACCGATTCCAATATTTTCTCATTATTTTTTATAGGTTCCCTATACACCCCCTACCCCTACCTTCGAGCTTCATTTTTCCCCTGTACTGTAGGTCAGACTTTGAAAATTTGGAGCATCCCC
Source organism: Diaphorina citri (assembly GCF_000475195.1). Taxonomy (NCBI): domain Eukaryota; kingdom Metazoa; phylum Arthropoda; class Insecta; order Hemiptera; family Psyllidae; genus Diaphorina; species Diaphorina citri. Next base: position 35,311 of record NW_007379308.1, on the reverse strand, counting down.
CCCCCGTCCGTTAGTGTTTGGGGTATCGGTATATACTATATAATATACTGATAGGTACCCCTTTCAGTTCTATATACCCATTTCCCGATTTTAAAAATTTATACCGATTCCAATATTTTCTCATTATTTTTTATAGGTTCCCTATACTTGTTGGTAATAGAATGTAAAAATTGATAAACGAATGGGAAAACATAGGATTAAGGTTATTCAGGTGATGTGATACACCCCCTTGGAGATTCCGATTCCAATATTTTCTCATTATTTTTTATAGGTTCCCTATACTTGTTGGTAATAGAATGTAAAAATTGATAAACGAATGGGAAAACATAGGATTAAGGTTATTCAGGTGATGTGATACACCCCCTTGGAGATTAGAGGGAGTTAATCCGAAACTTGGCAGTACAGCACGACCTATCGTTTTATTGAGTTTGATCACGCGCATGATGAACTGCGCAGCTTCGCCTGTTTTTGTTGTCTTTTGTTCAAAATATCGAAACAGACGCTATCGATTGCAAATATCGATGATGACCGATAATCGATCTCGAATGAAACCCAGTGATACCAACACAACGGATTTCTTCTGGAGTTTCAAGTTAATCTTTAATCGTTAATGATAAAAATAAAATACACTTCTAGTTAAATAATAGAGCCTAATATTAAATTAAATAGTATTTTTTGTCAAGAATCTACACGAAATTGCTATAATCTAACACCTCTTGTAGACCGATGTGGACGCGGCTTTGGTCCCTCCACCTTTCGATGTATCGAAGAATCGATATCTGAAGAATCGATTGTCATAGTTCTGAAGGAGAAGTAGAACGTAATTTTTTCATTTTTCATTAGCTGTTTTGCAGTACCTACGTGATGCATTTGTAAGTTATGATTGTTCCACTTTTGGAAAGTTAAAGAGAAAGTTTATGAAGGTGAGACCATATTTTGGTGTTCAAAAGTGATTTGGTGAGTTAGAATACATCTTATTTCATTATTTATAGTGCCCTCAACAGCTTGGTTTCCAAAATATGAAGACTTCTACCCATCGGGAAATGGCGTCCTATTGTGTTGAGTTGTGAAACATCTGCTCCGAGTCAAATCAAGGAAGCCATCTTCTGAAATCTTCTCCTTGCGTTGAGTATTAATATCCAGTGTCATATTTTCAGTCATCACAATGGATTCCTACTACATGTAGCGTTAACTGAATTCTCGACAGTTAGTTGTAAGGGCACTCATAGACTGATAGTTTATAAGTTGAAAAGAGTGAAGGGCACAGTGCTGTGTGCTTCCCCACATCAAATTCTGTTCCTGTTAGTCTTGTCATGACAAATTCAAAACATTCAAGAGTAGAGATGGTTGTTCCAAAAGAAGCAAATAAAATGAGGCATCTTAAAAGTCCAAATAGTGAAAGCCAGTGCCAGAGACCAACACGATCAGCTAGGGAAAGTCCACACTCTCATCATTCTCTGTCTAATAGAAGTTCCCCCATCAAAATCAACAATCCAATGAATAGTCATAGATCCAGAGAGTCTTATAGTCAATCTCCTTCTGTCAAACCTCTTTAAAAAAAAAAAAAAAAATCTGAATTATTTGTGGTAAAACTATAACAGGAAAAAGAACACAAGTAACTTTTAGGCCAGCCACTCATTATCAAGTAGAACTGACAGGTACACCTGATCAGGTCTACCTGATGAGCACACACACTATCAGGTAGACCTGACAGGAACGATGGAAAAGGTCTGCCTGTCAGGTCTACCTGATACCTAATGAGAACACACACAACTTTTGTGGGTATCACAGCATTTCTAAGTGCCTCCTTCATTATTAATTTTCCTGTATCATCAATCTTACTGGTAATGCCAAGCACAGAGCTAAAAAACTCCACTGGAAATCAAACCCAGAGTAATACCCACTCGGCCAAGGAGGACAAATTTAAAGAAGCTGATCTCTTTGGAATCTTTTAATATTATTTTGTACCTTGTTTATAAATTAGTCTTATAGTCAATCTCCTTCTCCAACTTTTGGTATATTCTATGCTGGTGCTAAATTTAGTGAACCACCAGCACCTCATTTCTTACCAAAACCTCCCTGCTCATGGACGTACACCAAGGGATGCCATCCCGTCCAAGAAACACAAGCTCTCCGAATGTTATTGAAAGTCGAAGCCTGAAAAACAATAATATCAACCTTCTTCAAAATTTTCTTTAGAATTTCAATCAATGAAATATTTTATTTTACTTTTTAAGACATTGCTTGAGCAGTATAATTAAATCACATCTGTTCACTACTCTTCAGTGCTAATGTAGCTGTTTGTCCATATCATAGTTTTTACTACAAAAATATATAAAAAATAAACAAAAAAAAATCAGTAAAGATTGTGTTATTCAGCCTGCTAAGCATGAAATTGTACTACTGGCAGGAAGGTTTATAAATTGTACAATAAAGTGGCTGTATGGGTTTATTTTTGAATCACTACAATAGAAAAGTCTAAAAGAAATCAAAGATATGTAGATATTAATAAACTATTTAATTAAGTGCCTATGTAAGTAATTAAGAGAAACACTAGTTTCCCGACACCCTCATATACTTACAGTTGGAAGAGGAGGTGAGGGACTGAGTGGAGATGCAACATCTCCACCTCCACCCTGCTGGAGAGGATTCCGATTCAGTGGAGGAGTCACATGACCGGACAGAATGGGGGAGGTGCGTTGAAGAACAACAGGGGATGTGGGAGACGGCTGCTGTTTGGATGTGCACGAGTCTGGAGACGACTTTTCCCTGGAGAAACATTGGAAGGGAAAGAAATGCAAATAATTTTTCAATTTCATTATTTAGATAAGAATCTTCACAACTTAAAATAAAAATTAAAAAGACAATTGAGATAATGTGTCAAATCTTTTTTTTTCAATGAATGACACCTTTGAATTTCAAAAATATCATATTCATATTATCAGTATGATAAATTATTCATGTGGACATGGAGTACCTACCTGTCTCTTGTCTTTTATGATGAGATTATTTCTCTACTCTTCAAGAATTACACTTTAGAAGAGAGACCTGTTTAAGTACATAATGGGTTTTTGTTTTTACTAACAGTTTGTTCAATGGCAAGATTTTTTTTTTTTACAAATCAGATGGGAAATGCAAAGCACAGTGTAAAAATTTCAACAGATGATAAAATGAACTAAAAGTGATAAGACCTTATTATTAGAAGTGGTAGAGAAGAGATAAAAAATTAATTGCTTACTTTCTTTTTGTTTGTGTTTAAAAATGTGATTCTTTAAAAGTGATAAGACCTTATTATTAGAAGTGGTAGAGAAAAGATAAAAAATTAATTGCTTACTTTCTTTTTGTTTGTGTTTAAAAATGTGATTCTTAAAAAAAAAAATCATGCTATCTCAAATTCATTATCATTTCAACAATATTATCAGGTAAATGATTGGATGGAGTACCTACCTGTCTCTTGTCTTTTATGATGAGATTATTTCTCTACTCTTCAAGAATTACACTTTAGAAGAGAGACCTGTTTAAGTAGGTACATAATGGGTTTTTATTTTTACTAACAGTTTGTTCAATGGCAAGATATTTTTTTTACAAATCAGAGAGAGATGCAATATTCAGATGATAGTAGATTAATGTATTTCTTTGAGCATGAAAAGTGTTGAGAATAATTTTGAATCCCTTTGAACTCTTTACTGATCTGTCTATTGTACACATAAGTAGGTCCAACAGCTTTGATTTCTCAGCTCAAAACTTATCATTTGTTACAGAAGAAATCCATCACAGGAAGATAGCAGCACAAATTCTCAATTTCAAAAGGGGGAAAAATCACATTATCAAACAGCAGGTACTAACATTAAAAACAAAAAGAAGAAAATATAATTATACCAAAATAAAAACACCCAAAGTCTCTGAAACACTAACATTAACCAAAAATAAAATAAAATTCTAAACCAATCCTAATACTAATTATAATAAAAATACCCTATCTAAATCACAATTATGGATTTTTGTTTAAATCTAATATAAAATTTCTTTCGAATTGTAGAGGAAAATCTTCCAGTACACATGAGCACATTCACTGTCATAAGTAAGACTAAGATGAAACTACTGAGCTTTCAATTTGAAACACTCTTCCATATAGATCTCTTCTATTTGTCATACTTTTATTTATGTATTTCAAATGTGTCACCCTCTTTCCTTGGGTATTTCTTCTTCTTAGTTGCAAAAAAAAAAAAAAAAAAGAAAAAAAAAAAAATTGAACCATTTTTTCTAAGGCTTTAATATACAGGAAATGTG
>NW_007379308.1:22548-30093 GCF_000475195.1 Diaphorina citri | reverse complement strand
TAGTTAAGCAACGTTGTGGTACTACAATCGTACACTACCAAGTTAGAACTTGATAACTTTGTACTTCTGTATAATATCACCTTATTTGAAATGATATTTTTCATCCAATATTCTGAGTTTTTTACATTTGATGTTCCTACACTGAATAGTACATAATTATTATACTCTGTCCTTAACTAGGCATCAAATTAACAGGATAGATTCATAATTTTGTGTTAGATTATAAAAAGACAAATTTTGTACATAATCGAATTTTGTGTTGCATTTTTTGATGTATGTTTTCTTGACTTTTTTATTAAAAAATAATAATTGATGAAAAATCAATATTAAGTTATATCTAAATTAACCTGACATTAACTTAAATTGATTTTATTTTACCCATCTGAAATTTTTAGTACCTAATCTAACAATAATTACTATAGTGCTTTTCTCCCCTCCTTGTCTTTTTACTATCTATAGTAATATTCAAAATTGTTATACTTTTCACTTAAATGAAGAGGCTCAAATTTATTTGAAAGTCAATTGTGTAAATAATTAAAAATACTCTGAGAGTAGTTCTTGGTTAAATTAAATCTGGCAATGCAGTATACAATATTGAAAAAAAAGCTGCAGCAAAATCAGTTAATTCAAAAGCCATCCTCTTACCCATCTGAAATTTTTAGTACCTAATCTAACAATAATTACTATAGTGCTTTTCTCCCCTCCTTGTCTTTTTACTATCTATAGTAATATTCAAAATTGTTATACTTTTCACTTAAATGAAGAGGCTCAAATTTATTTGAAAGTCAATTGTGTAAATAATTAAAAATACTCTGAGAGTAGTTCTTGGTTAAATTAAATCTGGCAATGCAGTATACAATATTGCAAAAAAAAAGTTGCATCAAAATCAGTTAATTCAAAAGCCATCCTTTGTTTTCCTACAAAATTCAACTGTAGTCCTATTTGTACCTACTCTGCCAGATTCTCTTAACCACCTTTACATTTCTTCTAAATTGTTCTTGACTTAAAATTACCTTAGGTTTACGTATGTATTTTCGTTTAGGTATTTAATTTTTTCATGCCAATATGATATATAAAACGTCTGTGATGTACGAATTAAAGTGCTTTATATATTGTATTGCAAAGCTTATTCTTTACCATTCTTGTGAATAAACAGAAATCATGGTGGTGTTAACATGGAAATTTCTTGTTGGGAGATCTCAAAAAAATAAACTGATTTGTAGTACATTTAGCTACCTACATAGTAATGATTTATCAATAATTTCAATTTGAAATTAAGGTTCAAAATTTGCCAGTGTTCTTTGTATTTGCTTACCTACAAGATCTCCCATACTACAAATTCTAATGTGTGTGCATACACCATTGTATAATATAATGTAACTTTTTACAATAAAGTTAGACAATATACCTATTGAATAAATCAGGGTACACATGTAACAATTTACCTGACAGTTTGAATGACAAGTTCAGAGTTTGAACAAGTAACCTATTGTGTGTTAAGAGTAAAATAAACACACCCCCAAGCTCACGGCTACAGGTGTACGCGACGCGCATCATGTAAACTGACCTTAAGCCGGCAACAGTTTTTGCAGCGGCCATTTTGTTGTTGCCGTCGTTTGGTTTGTTTACTTTTTGAGAAAATTTTCTCAAGTTTACTGTTCACACACAACGGATTACTTGGTGAAACACTAGACTTGTCATCCAAACTATCAAGTTAACTGTACCATTGTATAATATAATGTAACTTTTTACAATAAAGTTAGACAATATACCTATTGAATAAATCAGGGTACACATGTAACAATTTACCAGACAGTTTGAATGACAAGTTCAGAGTTTGAACAAGTAACCTATTGTGTGTTAAGAGTAAAATTTTCTCAAGTTTACTGTTCACACACAACGGATTACTTGGTGAAACACTAGACTTGTCATCCAAACTATCAAGTTAACTGTTATGTGTTTTCGCTGATTCAATTGGATTTACAAACTTGAAAATCATTTCTGTTTATTCGGTCTCGAGAAAATAACCATTAATTTTTAAATTACCTACTGAAACACTAGCATTAATAATCGACCTCTTTCTTTAGATCATAATACTTTGTAGTTTTTAAGTTTATTTGGCTAGATTTACTTTTTTAGAAATAAGAGTGTGTTGTGTAATATAAACCTCAGTAGTGTTAAAAAGATTGTACAATTAAATCATATTCACACAACTTGGACCAAACAATTCTATAGCATCTTGAACGTTGAGCTCAATGTCTAAGGAAATGTATGTACTCGGATCTCTTGCCTCCTTTTTCAATTTGGTGAAACAAGGTTTCTATTCACTCTCGTATATTGCTTTCTCAATATGTATTTTTGAGCATCAAGTTCCTCTTCTTCATGTAATATTTAAATAATATTTTGTAATTTTTCCTGCCTTGAAACCTTAGTTCTGTTCTAAAAACTTCGGCTTGTATTTTTCAATTTGGTGAAACAAGGTTTCTATTCACTCTCGTATATTGCTTTCTCAATATGTATTTTTGAGCATCAAGTTCCTCTTCTTCATATAATATTTTGTAATTTTTCCTGCCTTGAAACCTTTGTTCTGTTCTAAAAACTTCGGCTTATATCTCTCATGAAAAATCCAGTAATTTTCGAAATTTCTCCTAATTTGGTTTCTAATGTAAAATGTACTTATAACCTACTACATGCTATTTATTTTTCTTTCTTCTTCGGTTGTTCATTGCGTGTATATTAAGCATTTCGGCTTAATCATGATTAATGATTTCTGTCTCTTTATCTCCATAGTTTGGAACTATTGCTTCCTTTGAAATTCAACACCAAACCCTGTGCTTCATTTCCCTATTCAAACGTTTACATGAGACTTAGATAACCTGGAAAGATGCTAGAGAACTTGTAAAGCAAAATATAATGGACCATGAATATTGTGTGAACCTTTGTTTGTTGAACATCATGTAAATATCCTGTACAAAACCTCGGAAAAGTCAAAGAATTTAAGTTGAGCTGAAGAAATACGCATGTTATCGTTTCCTATGTTTTTAGAATGTTAACTATTGATCACATCATGGAGTACATCCTTGAATATTAGGTATTACACTTCGTAAATAAATGTAAACGACATCTGACAGTGTTTAAATAGTAAAATTACACATCATGGAGTACATCCTTGAATATTAGGTATTACACTTCGTAAATAAATGTAAACGACATCTGACAGTGTTTAAATAGTAAAATTAAACAAACTATCCATCTAGAAAGCTAGATTCTTTGTTGTAAAAATGTAGAACATTTAGGCCAACACTGTCATGCATTGTATACCTACCACAACCTTTGAAAGAAGACCGGTTGAATTTCAGTACAGGCATTAATCAAATCAAACCAATTTTAAATAGTAAAATTAAACAAACTATCCATCTAGAAAGCTAGATTCTTTGTTGTAAAAATGTAGAACATTTAGGCCAACACTGTCATACATTGTATACCTACCACAACCTTTGAAAGAAGACCGGTTGAATTTCAGTACAGGCATTAATCAAATCAAACCAACGTGATTCAGTAGGTACATACTTATTTCTTCATTTTCAAGAATTCAATTATTTTTCTACATTTTACATTTATAAGATTTTTTGTAAACAAAAGATGAAGGCAATTTAGAAACGTGACTTTACAATCCACGTACAGTTCTGAAATTTATCCAATGATTCTCCCTCTCAGCTCAGCACAGAATGCTGAATATTACCTGCCTACTCTTTTGTTATTCGTTGCACCACAAGCTGTTATCAAGATTTTATGTCTTGTTTTATTTCCAAATTGTTTTCGTTCTTGAGCTACATAATTATTATACTCTGTCCTTAACTAGGCATCAAATTAACAGGATAGATTCATAATTTTGTGTTAGATTATAAAAAGACAAATTATGTACATAATCGAATTTTGTGTTGCATTTTTTGATGTATGTTTTCTTGACTTTTTTTATTAACGTCAGACTTAACGCAGTTGCTATTTTTGTCCGCTAGGTAGCGCCACTATGCAAGCACGCTAGCGGATAATAATTGATGAAAAATCAATATTAAGTTATATCTAAATTAACCTGACATTAACTTAAATTGATTTTATTTTACCCATCTGAAATTTTTAGTACCTAATCTAACAATAATTACTATAGTGCTTTTCTCCCCTCCTTGTCTTTTTACTATCTATAGTAATATTCAAAATTGTTATACTTTTCACTTAAATGAAGAGGCTCAAATTTATTTGAAAGTCAATTGTGTAAATAATTAAAAATACTCTGAGAGTAGTTCTTGGTTAAATTAAATCTGGCAATGCAGTATACAATATTGAAAAAAAAGCTGCAGCAAAATCAGTTAATTCAAAAGCCATCCTCTGTTTTCCTACAAAATTCAACTGTAGTCCTATTTGTACCTACTCTGCCAGATTCTCTTAACCACCTTTACATTTCTTCTAAATTGTTCTTGACTTAAAATTACCTTAGGTTTACGTATGTATTTTCGTTTAGGTATTTAATTTTTTCATGCCAATATGATATATAAAACGTCTGTGATGTACGAATTAAAGTGCTTTATATATTGTATTGCAAAGCTTATTCTTTACCATTCTTGTGAATAAACAGAAATCATGGTGGTGTTGACATGGGAATTTCTTGTTGGGATTTGTAGTTGTCTCAAAAAAAATAAACTGATTTGTAGTACATTTAGCTACCTACATAGTAATGATTTATCAATAATTTCAATTTGAAATTAAGGTTCAAAATTTGCCAGTGTTCTTTGTATTTGCTTACCTACAAGATCTCCCATACTACAAATTCTAATGTGTGTGCATACACCATTGTATAATATAATGTAACTTTTTACAATAAAGTTAGACAATATACCTATTGAATAAATCAGGGTACACATGTAACAATTTACCAGACAGTTTGAATGACAAGTTCAGAGTTTGAACAAGTAACCTATTGTGTGTTAAGAGTAAAATTTTCTCAAGTTTACTGTTCACACACAACGGATTACTTGGTGAAACACTAGACTTGTCATCCAAACTATCAAGTTAACTGTTAGTTTTCTTTGTCCTAATATTTTCCTTCTTTCCCCAAAATTTTTTGATGTGGGCAGATAGTACACAATATTTTCTCTTTCAGGATTTTTCTATTTTATTGTAAGACCCATTATCCTTAATCCCAGTTTTCTTTGTCCTAGTCCTTATATTATCCTCTCTTCTTCCTTCCCCCAAAAATTTTTGATGTGGGCAGATAGTACAAACGTCTCTTTCAGGATTTTTTTACCCACTGTTCCAGTTTTCCCACTTTTACCTCATTCTTTATTTCTTCCTTTTTACTTCCTTCTCCCCCAAAATTCTTTGATGTGGGCAGATAGTACAAACGATTTTCTCTTTCAGGATTTTTTTTTTACCCACTGTTCCAGTTTTCCCACTTTTAAGACCCATTATCCTTCATTCCAGTTTTCTTTGTCCTAATATTTTCCTTCTTTCCCCAAAATTTTTTGGGGAAATTCAATTATTTTTCTACATTTTACATTTATAAGATTTTTTGTAAACAAAAGATGAAGGCAATTTAGAAACGTGACTTTACAATCCATGTACAGTTCTGAAATTTATCCAATAATTCTCCCTCTCAGCTCAGCACAGAATGCTGAATATTACCTGCCTAGCTGCCTACTCTTTTGTTGCACCACAAGCTGTTATCAAGATTTTACGTCTTGTTTTATTTCCAAATTGTTTTCGTTCTTGAGAAATCGTGTCCAACAAAGGCTGGCCTCTGACATGAAGTTAAAGTTCAGAATTGTATGTTTTGTTTCGTCACTTGAAAAGAAAAAGTGAAAAAAAGCACACTAAGTTTGAAAAAAAAAGTTTAGGAAATCGTGTCCAACAAAGGCTGGCCTCTGACATGAAGTTAAAGTTCAGAATTGTATGTTTTGTTTCGTCACTTGAAAAGAAAAAGTGGGAAAAAAAGCACACTAAGTTGGAAAAAAAGTTAAGAAAAAAAAAAAGAAAAGAATTGTCTTCCTACCAAATATTTTAAGTTTCTTTTTTAAAAATGATAAAGATAAGTTCAATTTGTTGATTTTCGTTTTACGATTTATTGTAAAAAAGAAAGATTTTTTATATGTTGTGTGTGATTCTGATCTCAAGTCACTTTTATGTACCTCCTTAATCCTATTTCCTTTCCTTTTATCTCGAATGTTTTCTTATCTCTCTCCTCTTTCCATGTTCTTGTTCTTTATTATCTCCTCTAGTAGATTCTCTACATTCCACTTTTTCCGTTTAATTTGTTTTGTCTTTTCAAAAAATACTTTTATGTACCTCCTTAATCCTATTTCCTTTCCTTTTATCTCGAATGTTTTCTTATCTCTCTCCTCTTTCCATGTTCTTGTTCTTTCTTATCTCCTCTAGTAGATTCTCTACATTCCACTTTTTTCGTTTAATTTGTTTTGTCTTTTCAAAAAAATATTTAGTTCCTTTACCCACCAAATCCGTGCGTTATGTGTCTCTTATCTACCCGTTTCTTTACAGTTCCCATCTCTCCCATCCTTTTGTCCTGATCCTGAAATTCCTTATCCTTTCCTACTCCTAAATTTTCTGATATGGGCAGATAGTACAAACAATTTTCTCTTTCAGGATTTTTTTATTATTTTATTGTAAGACCCATTATCCTTCATTCCAGTTTTCTTTGTCCTAATATTTTCCTTCTTTCCCCAAAATTTTTTGATGTGGGCAGATAGTACACAATATTTTCTCTTTCAGGATTTTTTTTTTCCACCCACTGTTCCAGTTTTCCCACTTTCACCTGATTCTTTATTTCTTTCTTTTTCTTCTTCCTCCTCCCTCAAAATTCTTTGATGAGGGCAGATAGTACAAACAATATTTTCTCTTTCAGGATCTTTTTATTTTATTGCAAGACCCATTATCCTTTATTCCAGTTTTCTTTGTCCTAGTCCTTATATTATCCTCTCTTCTTCCTTTCCTTCTTCCCCCAAAATTTTTTGATGTGGGCAGATAGTACAAACAATTTTCTCTTTCAGGATTTTTTTTATTATTTTATTGTAAGACCCATTAGTTATTATTATCTTTTATTCCTGTTTTCATTGTCCCAATATGTAATTCCTCTTCTTCTACTTCTTTCCTTCTAGTCTAATAGATGGAGCAATAATTAGAACAAACGATTTTTTTTTTTTCATAGGATCGTTAGGTATGGTGGGGGAAGTGTAATACTAAAATTGAGACCTCGAGAGTTGAGGGGAGAAATTTTGGCGGCGAAAAAACCGCCAGAAAACGGCCGAAATTTCGCACTTTTTTCAGTTTTTCGCTTATAACTCCTAACCGTACGTCCTACGCAATTTTTGATAGGAATCAAAATTAAAGTACACAAAATTTCCTACATGATGGTGTGGTCAAACTTTACTTTTTGTTAATTTATAGTGCTGTTACAGCAGCCTGTAGGTCAAGTAGCTGGCCGAAAAATGGTCGGATTTTTTTTTTTTTTTTTTTTTTTTTTTTAAATGTTAACAA
>NW_007379308.1:21773-22526 GCF_000475195.1 Diaphorina citri | reverse complement strand
GATTTTTTTTTTTTTTTTTTTTTTTTTCAAAGTTGAACAATTTTCCTAGCCAGGATTGTTAGGTATACTGAGGTGAGTGGGGGACCAAATTTTCGACCTCGAAATCCCAGGGGATACCTTTTGGGGGGAAAATACCTCAAAAATCCCATCGAAGGATAAAATTCGCCCCGGGCGGAAATCGAACGCACTGCTAACTAGGCTGGCAACGGACGGTTTAGGAGTTATAAGCGAAAAACTGAAAAAAGTGCGAAATTTCGGCCGTTTTCTGGCCACCAAAAGTTCTCCCCTCAACTCTCGAGGTCTCAATTTAGTATTACACTTCTCCCACCATACCTAATGATCCTATGAAAAAAATCGTTTGTTCTAATTATTGCAAGGTAATGCATTGTTAAAATCCTCTATCTATTAGATAATGGAGGAGTTGCAAATGGGTAAAAATTATAAATAAATGGTTGATTCCTATGTAAAAAGTTGGGAAAAATCCAAATCTGAGGTCAAAACTCCGAAAAAACAACTGTAAAAGGTCGAAAATTCAATTTTTATAATGAAAAATAATGAAAGAGTTCAAAGATTTGTGACGTCAGACTTAACGCAGCACGCTAGCGGCGGAGCAGAACTGCGCAGAAACGTATGCGCACAAACACATTAATGCGTTGCCTGCAAGGGAGCTTTGCTCGGGACATTTGATGTGACGTCATCGCCTACGAGAGCGTATGCCGTGACGTCAAAGTTTACGATTTACCGGTATTTTTT
>NW_007379308.1:15502-21643 GCF_000475195.1 Diaphorina citri | reverse complement strand
TTTTTTTTTTACCCACTGTTCCAGTTTTCCCACTTTTACCTCATTCTTTATTTCTTCCTTTTTACTTCCTTCTCCCCCAAAATTCTTTGATGTGGGCAGATAGTACAAACGATTTTCTCTTTCAGGATTTTTTTTTACCCACTGTTCCAGTTTTCCCACTTTTACCTCATTCTTTTTTTCTTCCTTTTTACTTCCTTCTCCCCCAAAATTCTTTGATGTGGGCAGATAGTACAAACAATTTTCTCTTTCAGGATTTTTTTTTTTTTTCTTTTTTTACCCACTGTTCCAGTTTTCCCACTTTTACCTCATTCTTTATTTCTTCCTTTTTACTTCCTTCTCCCCCAAAATTCTTTGATGTGGGCAGATAGTACAAACAATTTTATCTGTCAGGATTTATTTTATTTTATTGTAAAACCCATCCATCATCCTTTATTCCAGTTTTTGTCTTAGTCCTAATATTTTCCTTCTACTCCTTTCCTCCTTCCCCCAAAATTCTTATCGTCGCGAAAACAAAGAAAGAAAATGTACACAGGATGGGAGAAATCCAGCCGTTCCAAGAACGAATCTAATGTGTTTAGGATAAAGTTCGCCCCGGCGTGGGACTGGGAATCGAACCCGTGAACTAGCGCTTTCAAGGAAGTCTCGTCACCTCAGAGTAAGAATCTCGTCAAAGAAAAAGAAAAATTCCGTTGGTCCTCATTTTTCCTGCTCTATGACTTTGAAACACCACCCAAGTAAGCGCAACTGATCTATTGGACTATTCTTTCTCCAAAATTTTTTGAATGTGGGCAGATAGTACAACTTTCTTTTTCAGGATTTTTTCTATAAAAACAGAATTCCAATCGTGTGTGCTGACTGGGAACCCTTGGTCTTTTCTTATTAAATTCATGGGTCCGGTTATGCTTTAGCTTGCCAAGTTGAAGTCTGTTAAACCATAAAGGTAACCTAATAGGTACTGTGTAACACACGCCACGATTTTCCTTACGATCTTCCTTCCCCCTAGAGAGGTTTGTTATGGGGAACAACTCTTGAGGTCTTATCGTCGCGAAAACAAAGAAAGAAAATGTAGGTACATATGATGGGAGAAATCCAGCCGTTCCAAGAACGAATCTAATGTGTTTAGGATAAAGTTCGCCCCGGCGCGGGAATCGAACCCGTGAACTAGCGCTTTCAAGGAAGTCTCGTCACCGAGGCCGTGGTTATGAACAGGGCCATCGTAGGACATCGTCGGACTTTTTGCGTGTAAAGTTGGCGGGAAATTCGAATTTTTGATTTTTTTTCCGCAACTTGTACAATCTGAATTCATTTTTTACTTTTTATCTTTAGTTTGCACGTTTATATTATACTTTTAATTTATATTAGCTAATTAAAAACAAGCAAATTACAAAGCAAACAAAAATAAATATAAAATGAATTTTAAAAATTGCCGCCGGGACAGCTATCTCACGTCGTCCGAGCTCATCTCAGCCCTGTTCATAAACACACCCCCAAGCTCACGGCTACAGGTGTACGCGACGCGCATCATGTAAACTGACCTTAAGCCGGCAACAGTTTTTGCAGCGGCCATTTTGTTGTTGCCGTCGTTTGGTTTGTTTACTTTTTGAGATTTCGATTTTTGAAAAGTTCGCGCCTGTGCACATTTATCATTTTTTGCTCCTAAAGTTCAGTTCAAAGGCCTTTACTTTTTAATTATTAAACAAATTAGGTAGGTACATAGGTACTGATCGAATAAACTACGGGCTAAATAATTCCCGGAGGGACGGGCCCAGCTTGTTTGAAAAGTTCGCGCCTGTGCAAAATTGCAAATTTATCATTTTTTGCTCCTAAAGTTCAGTTCAAAGGCCTTTACTTTTTAATATAAGCTGAATAAAATACTAGTGACTCATTAAACTTCCAGATTATGTAGCTTTTGTGTTTTTTAGACTATTACAGTATTGTTCCTCTCACTCTGGTGTTTATTTAGTGTAATCCAGACTGGAGATCAGCACCTCAAGCCCTCGGCTGGGATCGAACCCACGCCCTCCTGTTTACCAGGCGAGCGTCTTGACCACTACGCTACCGAGGCAGGTTTAATATAAGCTGAATAAAATACTAGTGACTCATTAAACTTCCAGATTATGTAGCTTTTGTGTTTTTTAGACTATTACAGTATTGTTCTACCCACTCTGGGTGTTGTTTATTTAGTGTAATCCAAACTGGAGATCACCTCAAGCTCAACACAAGATGAGAGAGTTCCCTGTGTCAAACTTAGAAAAGTCCTTTGTATTAAGTGGCATTTTACAGAACAAGGTAAAGAAAATCATTGTTAACATTGGTGAAGGTTTATTTTTAACTTCTGTTTTCACCTCGCTTGTTTAAGTGTTGGTAGCAAATGTTCAAGTAACTTAAAATGTCAGTCATGTCTCTCCGTTCTTTAGATGAATCTATTCTGAAGTCTACTACAACATTAGAGCAGCTACTGGAGGAAATCAATTTTCAGAGGGCAAAGGAGAAGAGGCAGTATCTGAGAAATGATATGTTTCTAACCCAAGGCACCTCCTATTGGACTGATTTATTTGTACGCTACTTTCTATTTCAAACTGATTCTAATATAGACTGTGATGATTTGTTATTCTTTGTTAGAAAGAAATATATTAAAACATCATCTAGAAATCTACCCAAGTTTGAGACTGAAGTAGAAGTGTTCCGTAAAGACAGTAGGAAGCTTCCTATTGGTGATCCTGATGTTGACTGGGAGGAGACGGTTTACTTGAATATGATCATTCATCAGTTTGATTATACTCTAACGCTTGCTATTTGTACCCGCACTAGTCCAAAACATCTTCAAGTTTTAAAAAGACATTCTCAGAAAGTATATGCTTCACCTAGTAGAAGACGCATGGACACAAAAGGTGAAGTGGAGGAAATGACTTATCCTTGTGTATGCTTTACTGTTGACAACTTCAATGAAGTATTCCATGATATTCTTGTTAGAGATGGAGAAATGGTGTGTGTAGAACTTGTAGCTTCTGATAGAGCTGGATCTGTCAAGAGTGTCATATTCCTTGGTTCTATTCGATATGATGCACTGAAAAGAGTTTATGATGCTCGTACCAGTGTTAGTAATAAATTTACCCAGCGGATGAGTTTTGGTATATTTTCCAACAACAGTAATAGCCGCATTGAATTTGTCAAAATGAAGGGGCCTCAAGGGAAAGGCTTTGCAGAGATGGCTGTAACAAAGCCCAAGGGATATGGTGTAGAAACTCCTACATCAGAGCCCGGGTATTGTGAGACAGATATGTGGGATTCAGATTGGGATGATGATCCAGAAGATTTCTATTACTATCGACATCAGAGAAGACTGAGTGACCCAAGTGCCAATATCAACATGTTTGCTAAGAGTATATGGAAGGGACCAGTTAACAAGACCACTGCTAAAGCTGTATCGGAAGATGAAGGTTTGGACTCTCTTGCCCATGGAGTGGCAGAAATAGAGGCGGGTGATATGAGAGATGAGTTGGATGATGGGGCTTACAATCCTCTGTGGACAATGAGGGGGTTTACACAAACATTCCATTTCTGGAAAGAATCAAAGAGAGCCCAGTCAGTACCATTGAATAATTTTCTCACATACATTGCATTGCCCTGGTGGTCCATTGCTAAAGACATTCTAGATACCAGAGTAGAATCTGTACTCACATTTTGATTCAAGCACCTATAGGTATCTAGCAAAATAAATTGTGTACTCCATGTGAATTTTTCCTCTAGTCATACGCCATTGCTAAAGACATTCTAGATACCAGAGTAGAATCTGTACTCACATTTTGATTCAAGCACCTATAGGTATCTAGCAAAATAAATTGGGTACTCCATGTGAATTTTTCCTCTAGTCATACATTGTACCAAATTTGTTCAACATAACTGGATGAATTCCTAGGATGAGTTTAAATGGAATATGTGTAATAGTTGGTTTATTTAAATGGGGCCCCAAGATAACTCTAGCTCAATCCTGACATTTGATTCTAATATTGTTGGTACATACTTAGTAGGTACTCTGAAGTCTGTTATTTGATAGATTTGATAGAATAGAATTACATTCAGAAAATTTCTTTTTTATTAAAGGGTTCAAGCATGTTAGCATTGATAGAATGTTAGCAAGATAAGGTCATTATGTGGTCATGAAATGTCTCACTACAGTCAACACTTCTGTGATATTTGAGCATGTAAACATAATTATGATGTAGATCTTAATGTACAAGTAGAGAAAGCACAAGAATAGACATATTGGGTGACAATCACTCAATTTAGATTTATTGTAAGTACTTTATTGTTTTTAACTTTTTTTTGTTCACTATTCCTCCAATCATTTTTTTACTTTCCTCGAATCTGATTTTTTATAAAGAGTTTGCTAGGTTTAACTTTTTTTTGTTCACTATTCCTCCAATCATTTTTTTACTTTCCTCGAATCTGATTTTTTATAAAGAGTTTGCTAGGTTTTTTTTCTTAATTTTTCCTCTCCTGAAAATACCTTTTTGTGGACCCATGTGAAAAACAGAAATAATTATGTACTCGGATACTGGATAGGTATTCCCCAAAGAGAAGTTGGAATGGGTCAGTGAGTAAGCTAAGTAATCCATTGGAAAAAAAAGTGTTCATGTTTTTTATAATTATTTATTTATTTATTTACTTAATTTTTGACATTGTATCATATTTTTTCTTTTAAACTTTGTTGAGTTTTGAAATCATGGAGCTAATCTTTAAGTTCTATCTTGAATACTTACCTAGGAGTTTTGTGAGAAACTAAAGTTGTTTCAAGTTATATCTCCGGCATAATAAATATAGCGCGGTCAAACTTTCTTGACTTGGCGGGGCGGAGCGCTACCGCGCTCCTTAAAAGAGAAGTTGGAATGGGTCAGTGAGTAAGCTAAGTAATCCATTGGAAAAAAAAGTGTTCATGTTTTTTATAATTATTTATTTATTTACTTAATTTTTGACATTGTATCATATTTTTTCTTTTAAACTTTGTTGAGTTTTGAAATAATGTAGCTAATCTTTAAGTTCTATCTTGAATACTTACCTAGGAGTTTTGTGAGAAACTAAAGTTGTTCCAAGTTATATCTCCGGCATAATAAATGTAACCTAGGTATACAATTATACTGAAATTGTCTTGTAAATAGGTACTCCTTTTGTCCATTTTCCTTTTTTTAATTCAGTTTTTTATGATTATTACCTAATTCGTTTTTTGAACTTCCTAAAATATGTTAAAGTTCTTTCGATTTATTTACCATAATAAATGTAACCTAGGTATACAATTATACTGAAATTGTCTTGTAAATAGGTACTCCTTTTGTCCATTTTCCTTTTTTTAATTCAGTTTTTTATGATTATTACCTAATTCGTTTTTTGAACTTCCTAAAATATGTTAAAGTTCTTTCGATTTATTTAATTATTTACCTACATCCTTCTTTGTCAAGAGATATTTTTCATCTGTTATTAAATTATAACATGTACATTGTTTTATCCAATGCCAATCAATGAAAATAAAAAACGAGAAGTAAATTATTGTGTTCCTGAGCCTTGATTGTTTTCATTTTTTTTTATTGAGCATTAATTCGAATTTAAAATTTTCAATTTACCTATTTCCGAATTTCGTTCCTAACTTTACTGTATTGAAGAAAAAGTAAAAAGAATTTTCGTTAATTTCTTATTGCAATATTCTTACCTTTTATTGGTCTAAAAAATATACAGGTAACTTGGGGAAATGCTTTGGGCATTTGGTCTTCCCTTCTTTTCATAGATTGCCTAGGCGGGGTGATGTACGATTTCGCTAAAGTTTTGGGAATATTTCAAAGCCTATAAAACGAGAAAAAGACTTTGGTCATTAAAAAAAAAGTATGCAACCTTGAAGGAGCTACTTCAATTTTCTCGAAAAATTTCGTCCGCGGCGCTGTCATTTTGTGTTCTATAGAAATGTATTGGGGGGAATAACTATACTCGTCTTTTACACGTATTTAATTACATAAAAAACCGACACATGACAGGTTACATACTTACTGAAAAGTTTCGCCTGCGGCCCTGAAGATTACACCTTTGACAAGTCTGCTTCTCTTACTATTGTAGACCAAAATCTTCAAAAAATTCGCCTGCGGCGCCAAATTT
>NW_007379308.1:0-15132 GCF_000475195.1 Diaphorina citri | reverse complement strand
AAAAAAACCTAGCAAACTCTTTATAAAAAATCAGATTCGAGGAAAGTAAAAAAATGATTGGAGGAATAGTGAACAAAAAAAAGTTAAAAACAATAAAGTACTTACAATAAATCTAAATTGAGTGATTGTCACCCAATATGTCTATTCTTGTGCTTTCTCTACTTGTACATTAAGATCTACATCATAATTATGTTTACATGCTCAAATATCACAGAAGTGTTGACTGTAGTGAGACATTTCATGACCACATAATGACCTTATCTTGCTAACATTCTTTCAATGCTAACATGCTTGAACCCTTTAATAAAAAAGAAATTTTCTGAATGTAATTTTACTATGGGTACTATTCTATCAAATAACAGACTTCAGAGTACCTACTAAGTATGTACCAACAATATTAGAATCAAATGTCAGGATTGAGCTAGAGTTATCTTGGGGCCCCATTTAACCATAAAAATTTCAATTTCGTTAATTCTGGTTTCTATAAATTGTAGCTCACAATTTTCAAAAATTTCGCCTGCGGCGCTGCTCATTTTTTGTGTTAACCTTCATCCCCCCAGGATATGTGAATGTGTAGACTGTAGACTGTATAAGGATGATTTTAAAATTAAATAGGTAATTCTTTTATTAGCAAGATAGCAGCAATAAGTACTGTTTTAGTACAAATGTTCATATTTAGGGGAAAAAATAGGAAATGCATCTCATGTGATTTGTAATGTTGTTTTTAATTGCTTGCTTTCTCATCAATGGAATGTTAGGTAAGTCTTAATGAGTTTAGGAAAATCATCCATGTGTCCATGAAGATGATTCCTTCTCACCTATTTCCTTATTTCGCTTTAGTTTCTGCTTTGATTTATTATTTTTTCTAAGAGAAATAAACGTCAATCACTCTACTTAATTATTTTTACACTACTAAAGTTTTACCTCTTAAGTATTTCACCTACCCTACTCCCAATCAGTTGGTGTGTATCAATCTATAAATAATTGTTAAATAATTTTGGGTGTGTTTCTATCTACCTTTTCAGAGATTGGACGGACGTCGATTTCATGAGTTCAGAAAATTGGACATCAATTTCGGCAGAGAATGGGGAAGCTGTATGGTGTCCCTGGGTGAAACCAAGTGAGTATCCAAATTTATCTTGAGGTAAGCGCGGGTTCGATTCCCGTCCGAAGCTGATTTTATCCTAAACAGATAAGATTTGTTTTCAGAACGGCTGGCTTTCTCCTATCCTGACCTCCTTCTTTCTTCAGTTTCGGGACGATAGGACCTCCGTTGTTATAGTTCTGTCCATCTAACTTTTTCCTGTCCTTCTTGTGAAGTTCTCTCTTTGGTTTTGGGGCGATATTGTTACCGTTCTCTCGATCAAACCTCCTGAAAGAAATCACTCACTTTTGTGCAATAAACTGTTGAAATAAAGCATAAAGGGACTCCAAATAAAGTTATAATATCTAATTTTAGCATGAAAATTCCCAATCAATTTCGTTCTATTCCGTTTTCTACAGGGTCCTGGCGCAAGTGTCGTGCAATATGGTCATTCCGAAAGCCACCCGTCCGAACGAAGGTCTCCTGTTTATCAATGCAGAGCTGAGTCCTATGGCATCCCCACAGTTTGAGACGGGCAGACAAACAGACACCAGTGTTATGATCAACAGATTCCTCGAAAAGTGTTTCAAAGAGTCCAAGTGCATTGATCTTGAGTCCTTGTGTGTGGTGGCCGAAGAAAAGGTAAAAATATGGAATACAATACACCTTGTTTATCCTGGTAGAATGCCTGCCTGCCTGCCAGAATATATTGATTTTATGGAAATTGATTGCAAAGGAGGCACTTAGTAACGCTGTGATATACACAAAAATTGTGAAAAAGCTCGGCTTTACCACAAAGAATTTGAGATTTGATTGATTTTTTATTTTTCAACTGGTAGTTCTGTAAACTATAGACCTCACTCAGACTCTTTTGCCCAAGCTGAGACGTATGAATCAATTGCCACAGGTATCGAAATCGTAGTACATAAGTAGATTCGTATAAGCTTAACCCAAGCTTTAGGGCTGTTTGCCCCTCCACCTAAACCTCGAAGTGGGCTTCTTGTTCGATCCCCACCATCGACCAAAAAAAAAATTGTACTCGCTTTTTGATTTCAAATATTTCAACGGGTTACTTTCTGGTGTTCTCGTGTTGACCCAGCACCTAACTGAGAAGTGATGTTTCTTATCGCCCATCTGATGAGAGGTATACTACGGGATGGGCATGCTACGACACAGAACACACGAGTTCAATGTAGCAGTTGTTTCATTGCTACTAATAAAAACGGTCGAACACTCATCTTATTATTAATAATAGAAACAATGGATTCTTGAGTGGAAGGGAACCACCAGGCAGGGTAACGCGGGAGGCGTTCTCTACCGCCCAACCCCTAGAGATCCATTATTATGTGGTCAAATTATGAAATAAATGAGCATAAAATTCCAGGCCTCGGCTGTTATCGAACCCACGCCCTCCTGTTTACCAGGCGAGCGTCTTGACCACTACGTTTTTTTTAACCCCCTTTTCCACTTGTTGTGTCCAGGTTTGGAACGTCCGTGTCGACTTGAACGTTCTCAACTACGACGGCAATCTGCTCGGCTGCTGCTCTATTGCCGCCCTTGCCGCCCTGGCACATTTCCGCCATCCCGATGTGACGTCCACAGGCGACCAGATTATCATTCATTCGGCGGCTGAGAAAGATCCTATCCCCATGACCATACTGCATTATCCGGTCACGATATCGTATGCTGTGTTCAACGGCGGGTAAGTAAGGGTTAAATGAATAAAATGACCTAGTAGTCAAATAACCCGACATTCGCAAACAACAAACATGGGTAGTGTTTACCCTATTGTAGGTTCTCTAAGGTTAAGATTGAGTAATGATAATAAAATTTATACCAGCAGCAGGTTACTATTATTATTGTGACCAAATTCTCAAAAAATGTTGAGAATAAAAGTCCACACCTCGGCCGGGATTGAACCCAAAGGTCCGAATTGATAACCAACTCTAAAAAAAAGACGTTCTAGCAATGTTAATAACGCGTATATGATCGCATTCTGTCACTATACATAGTCCCTCATGATGTTTTTTGTTTGCCTTTGGGCGGACAAAAGTAAATTAATCCACACTCTTCCATCCCCCTCAGGGAGCAGATCATTCTCGACCCCACCAGTACTGAAGAGGGTGGGGCCTCGGCTCAAATCATCCTGGCTGTCAATTCCTATAGGGAGATATGCGGCCTTCATTTGGAGGGTGCGGCCCTAGCCGATCCAAGATTTCTACTATCCCTAACCAAGCAGGCCGCTGAGACAGCCAGTGTATTGGTTACCAAACTGAGGACAGCGCTGGAGAATGATGCCAAGTTGAGGTAAATATCACTGAAGTTAGTCAAAGTTGCGCGTGGTTAGTGTCCGGATGGGTGACCATTGACGAGACAAGATTTCTACTATCCCTAACCAAGCAGGCCGCTGAGACAGCCAGTGTATTGGTTACCAAACTGAGGACAGCGCTGGAGAATGATGCTAAGTTGAGGTAAATATCACTGAAGTTAATCAAAGTTGCGCGTGGTTAGTGTCCGGATGGGTGACCATTGACCAGGTGAGTAATCGCGTGAGGTTAATTATAAAATAATAATAATAATAGACTCTTGAGTGGAAGGCAACCACTAGGCGAGGTTAATGCCTTAGGCGTTCTCTACCACCTAACCCGTAGAGCTCCATTATTATGTGGTCAAGTTCTCAAATAAATGAGGATAAAATTCCATACCTCGGCTGGGATCGAACCCACGCCCTCCAGGCGAGCGTCTTGACCACTACACCACCGAGGCAGGTTGAAGGGAGCTTGTCGCCACTAAAAACCGGGGCATACATTAAACTTCTATCAAACAAACAAAACAAGTCAATGTTAACAAGGACAGTAAAAAAAAAGGTCGTGGTGAAAACCAAGTTTGAACTAGTACCTGGCCAGCCTACTTAGCTTGGAGTGTAGCGCGTCTACCTTGCAAGCGCTAGGCCGCGGGTTCGATTCCCGCCCGGGGCGTATTTATTCCTAAACTGATAATGTTCGAAATGGGCTGGCTTTTTCCCATCCTTTCTTCCTTCTTTCTTAGCTTTCGGGACGATAAGGCCTTAGTAGTTACAGTTCCCTCTATCAAACCTCTTCTTAATTTTCAGAATAAAATTCCATACCTCGGCTGGGATCGAACCCACGCCCTCCTGATTACCAGGCGAGCGTCTTGACCACTACACCACCGAGGCAGGTTGAAGGTAGCTTGTCGCCACTAAAAACCTAGGCATACATTAAACTTCTATCAAACAAACAAAAGAAGTCAATGTTAACAAGGACAGTAAAAAAAAGGTCGTGGTGAAAACCAAGTTTGAACTAGTACCAGCCTACTTAGCTTGGAGTGTAGCGCGTCTGCCTTGTAAGCGCTAGGCCGCGGGTTCGATTCCCGCCCGGGGCGTATTTATTCCTAAACTGATAAGGTTCGAAATGGGCTGGCTTTTTCCCATCCTTTCTTCCTTCTTTCTTAGCTTTCAGGATGAGAAAACCTTAGCAGTTACATCCCTCTTCCCTCTATCAAACCAGTTCCCTCTATCAAACCTCTTCTTAATTTTCAGAATATCTTTAATACTCAATTAATCACCCTTTTCTCCTTCTCAGATCAGAAGGAAGTACAGTGCCAGGGGATAAAATCCGCCCCGGGCGGGAATCGAACCCGCAGCCTAGCGCTTACAAGGCAGACGCACTACCAACTAAGCTAACTAGGCTGGCCAGAATATCATTAATACTCAATTAATCACCCTCTTCTCCTTCTCAGGTCAGAAGGAAGTACAGTGCCAGGATTCACCGAGTGTATTCAACTGGACACGGCTCTCGCATTGTCACAAGATAGACAGAAGCTAGGTGTGGACTCAGCCTATGCCAATCTGGTCAATAAAACTGACAGGATACTGCTCGATGAAGGAGGTAAAATGTCTATTTAAAAAAAAATGCAGTTTCTTTGTGTTATTAGTATGAGAAACGCTGCTTGGAAGTGGTTGTGTTTTACTTTCAGTCGTGAATAATTTGTGAGTTTTTTAGTAAATAAAGTGAATTTTGAGCTAAAATTGCAATTTTCGAGTAGTGCAACGAATGTTCTATATCCGTAAGTCACAAACTCTGTAAAAGAACACCTTCAATTGTTCAAAAAATGGAATTTTAGTCGAATTTCAATCACAAATCTTCACTTTGTTCTGAAATTTTTATCTACCATTGTTTACATTATTCAGCGGTTCTCAAATTGTAGCTAATTAACTTTATAGTTATTAACAAGTTACAGTACCAATTATGTTGTAATCCTCATGAATTTTATTGAACCAATAAAACGGCCACTGTGATCAATGTCTTTTAGTATTGCATATTCTTTGGTTCATCAGCAAGTGTTCCTTGCGCATTTACCGTTTCGGCCGTGGGATCTTTTTCTCTCGAGAACAGAATGAAAGTGTCAATATTATTTATATTTGGGAAAGTACTCCCATTGAACATATTTGAAATAATGTGAAAGAAAGTGAGCCTATCCGCACATACAAGTTCTCTCGTAGTTCCATGATGGAATGTGATTATATTTGAAATAATGTGAAAGAAAGTGAGCCTATCCGCACATACAAGTTCTCTCGTAGTTCCATGATGGAATGTGATTAAAACGGGACCTGCATAATTCCGAAAATTGAGATTTTTCCCACATGAGCTGACGAACTTCTAACCCAAATATTGTTCCGAAATGGACGCGAGGGATTTGTAAATGAGAATGATGAGCTCATGAGGAATACTATGAGAAACACTCTAAGCCGACTTAACAATAAATTTCGAACAATATTCCTCCATTTCCGAATAAAACACCTCATTAGCGGTTGAGAAATTATAAATTCGATTTCCAAATCATAACATGGTTCGGAAACACTAAAAACTCTTTCCAACCGACTAAACGAACTAAACTGTATGTTCTCTAATAGAGTATCAGGTTGCAGTGACTTGTTGAGAAGTTGCAGCAACTTTGCGAGCAGACAACATAAATCTCTTCAAACTTATGACACCTCTTGGAACCCGAGTAGTGCTCACTGGATTCTTAGCTACGAACTTCATATATTTTGTTTGTTTTGAATATATCATCACTATCATCAGCATTATAAACAAGAGGATTATCATTCTAATTAATAAAGGCAATAAATAATCCGAAATTTACAAATCTATCGTTAATTCCATTGGAACAAGAACGTGTTTTGGATACGCTTTAAAGTTTATAGGTCTTGTTTTCTATCATCTCCTCCTCGGTTGATGCTATATATCTTTGGAAGTTGTTTCTGTATCTCTGTTGCGCCTGGTTTGATTTTTCTCGTTATCAGACTCATCTTTGAAACTCACCAAAATATTTAAATTGCTTCTGTTCTCACGTTTGGAATAATTTGTGTCCGGTGATTGTACATTTTTGTTTTCGTGTTGAGGAGAGACACTATGATCTTTGTACATAGTTCTGACTGTACTATGGTTGTAATTATTTATAGATTGCGGTCTAAATCAGTAGTTACTGTCGTGGTGTGTTTTGATTTTAACATGAACTTTTGTAGGATTTTCATAGTCAGGATTTAAATATAATTATATTATGGGCTGTTAATTTCTGGAATACCGCTTAGAACCTACATTATTATTTTTTTTTTTTACCTCTTTCCTTACAGATTCGAGTAATATTATGTCATTTGAAATTTTGAAAGAGTTTCTATTTTCTAGATAGATATGCATGCATTTTTTGATTTCTTAATACATAAACAAATCAAATTTGACATTTTGACATCGTGTACCTAATACTAGCGGGATACCCGCGAGCTTTGCATCGCTCAGTTTTCGGGCAAAAATTTCGAATTTCTTGAATAACTCGCGAACGGCTGGCTTTAGGAAATTTTAACGCCTATAACCACCGCCATAAAAATATGAACCTGCGTACAAAATTTCTACGACTTACCGCTTAGACGGCAACCTCTTACAGACAAACAAAAAGAAAACCTCTATTATTAATAAGATATCCAAAGTACGTTACCGAAATACCGAAACATTCCCACAAGGATATGAGATCGATTCTCGAATTCCGACGAATTACATTTTATTGCCCAGTAATGAGATCAATAAAAATAATCGATATAGGTAACAAGTTTTAATATTAATAACTGCTTAATGGTTTATGACAAAACCCATAAAGTTTACAAACTCCATTGCCCGTAAGTCCAAATCCAAAGTGTTTTTGTATCTGGGAATGTAGCTTTCTATCTCATATTTTCGTAGGCATTATCTTTAATATTTTCTTTCCCAAAATATTCTTGGTTTCCACTTCCACATTCTATAAGGCCGATTTAACACTAGGCCCATACCCATACCGTACTCCCTACTGACACTTTTTCAACTAATCAAAGCAGACTAAGCAGAGTATTTTGCATTTTTGCCATTCTTGGAAAGTCTCCTGATTGGAGGAAACTGAGTGTGTCGGTGACAGAAAACTTCTTGACAAAAGCAGTAAGACAAGATTCAAGTTTCTAATATCAATGAAAATTGAAAATTATTCCTCAGATTTTTCCAACTCTCATTTCTATCGAATACATATTATGAAAAAGCAATATGAGCAAAGAAAAAATCACAATAGTATCTACAAATATCAGAAAAGATATGAATAACAACAAATGGACAAACTGGATTACCAGAGATTCCTACCGCGGCGCGGCGGTATATTTAATATCGATACCACCTATAAAGGTGTAGCACCCTAAAACAGAATGTGTGAACTCTAAATGGGATACTTTTTAATGTAAAAATCATGTTACAGGAGGACAAAAAAAGTGAATGTGTATCATTAGGAACGAATATAAAAGGTGTATTAATGATGGAAGTTTTAGTACATTACCATGCCAGAAGCTACACATTTCGAGTCACATGTTTAATAGTAAATGTATATTAGGAATCGTATAAAGTTATCTGATAATATACCAACGCATACAGAATGTATCGAACAAGATTCTAGGTATTAATCAATAAAAAAAAATTGGGATATCCTTTATTTCATTTTTCAAATATTTTGGCTATAATTTTTGAGCCAGAGTTTAAGGTCAGATCAACAGTAGAGTGCCTTTACATCAATAAAAAATGCAAAATCACTCGATAATTTTCTATGAATTTGCCAGAGTACTTGCAATTTTTTTATGAAATTTGCCAAACATGTTCAACATCTACTGAACATTTATTTTGCAAAATTTATTTTGGACTCGATCAGACTTTTAGGTCTCCTTACGTCCCTTAGTCTCATTGTTCGGCCCTTTGTCTCATCAAGCTGTATGGAAGATATTATTAATGGAAACAAGGTGTTGAGAATGTCCAAAAAATTGTCGACCCGACCCCCCTTCGTGTGAGACGAAACTACATAAAAACCGATGGCTTTTATATCACAAAGATAGAAACACCTCTAATATTCAAAACGTATTGTTGGATATTTTTATTGCTCGAAAAAAAGTAGTTAATTAAATATAAGTTTTTTTTCTTTTTTGTTTCTTATAGCTTCCAAGGTAATTTTTATCTCGAGATTTCATCCTTAACCCATTCGAGCCCATGTGGGACGCGGGATGTGTGTTGACAGCCCAATTTAACCCATTTAAAAAATCTAATCCGGCTGTTACGCGATTTTGTGAAATTTGGGCTCAAAATAACTGTTGATTTTCCGTTTTTTAACCTCTACAAATAGCAACTAGTAAAAACGAAATTTTGATAGCCCACAGTATCTGCTTTAGTTGAAGGGAAACTTCGTGGTTTTGGATGCTGGGTCCGGCAGGTTGGTCACTGTTGATATTGGATATGGCGGTGTTGATGGCTGTGTTTACTTGTTGATGAGGGATGTGGATCGGGGTTACTTCCTGTTTTGTTCTTTTCAATTCTTCCTTCACGTTCTTCAGATCCTCCATGGTCTTCATCAGATTGTTCCTCGTCTTCTTCAACTCTTCTTTCAGTTCTGAGTTGAGGGAATCAAGTGTCTTGATTTTGTTATTTTGATCGGATTCCATTGTTTTATGTATTTGTAACTGCTTGTCAGATTCTGTTGTTAAATTTTTATTGATTTTTAGTTGTTCTTTGTATTGTTCTTCAAAGTGTATTCTCTTTTGGATTTCTTTTTTCAATAGATCTGTTGTGCTTTTGAGGGTTTTCTCTTGGTCAGTGTTTTTGAGTATTTCAACATTGTAATTTTCTAATAGGTTTGCAATGTGAGATAATAATGTTTCAGGTATCTCAATCTGTTCTCTATCTTTTAGTTGTTGCAACTCTATGTACATGTCATAGGCGTTGTCTTGAGTTTTAATATCGAGTTTGTCAAGGAAAGATAGTTCCATTTTTTGTTTCAAAGATAAAATAAGCTGTCTTTTATTACTCATTATAAAAAAAAATTGTGAATAAGGAAAAAAAAAGTTTTCTATTGTTAATGGGTAAAGTGGTAGTGAAAGTGTTTGTGTTTCAGAGGGGTCATACTACCTGTTATATTGCACTATATCTATACACATGTATATAGTTACGTCAGATTAAATTTTACATATGGTATTGAAAAACACGTGTATGGAGAAAATTGCAAAAAATCACTATTTATTCACGGAATTTCGGGAAACTAACTTCAAATTGTAAATCCACGTAAAAAAACAAGTGAAATTGACACTTCACAAAAATTTATTGGACGATTAAAAACACTTTTATGGGCAAATAAAGGGAGAGCTGATGTTAAGCGTGTCAAGATCTTGTTTTAGTGATATCTTACTGATGGCCCCTGGATGGCTTCTGTAATCATCAGAGGGTAATGAAAAGTTGGAAAGAGAAGTTTGAAGTTTCCTTTAGATTGCTGGATCTGGATATTCTGGATTTGGATTGACTTCGTATTTTTTTCCCTTTTAATTTCAATTGATTAAAGTTTAATTACTATACCAGTTTCATAGCTAAAAGTTACTAAGAATTTTTATAAAATCTCAATTCTTGGGTATATTATGACGTAAATAATGTAGCATCGCAGTTACAGTAACTAATATCTATTCCGTGGAGATGGTGTAATTATGAGTTCATTAGAAAAAGTAGTGGAGTTGCCAAAAAAAACCATTCATCCTTGTAGATGGACAAATTTGAAGAGGGGCAAACCAAACACTGAACATCACATATTCTAATAGCAACAACTTTATGTAAAAATGTAAATGCAGTTTCTTTGTGTTATTATGTCAAAACTTTGCTGCTCACTACAAAAGCCCACTCCGAGGCTTAGGTGTAGGGGCGAACAGCCCTAAAGGATGGGTTAAGCTACTAAGAATCTACGAATCTCTACTGACAAAAGGATTCACTACAGCATTGTAGGATTTTCCCAATATCTCAATAATCCTAAAATCCAATGCTGGCACCGGTCGCTATGCGCATTTATATGTCATAGTTACTCATTTTCCTCACGAGGCTGAGTGGGCCCCGCAACAGCCAATCACGGAATCAATCATTTGCATGATGCAAATTTCTTGACCCCGTCGGGAATCGAACCCGGGTGGAGGCTGAGTGGGCCCCGCAACAGCCAATCACGGAATCAATCATTTGCATGATGCAAATTTCTTGACCCCGCCGGGAATCGAACCCGGGTACCCGCGTGCAAGGCGAGCGCAGTGACCACTACGCCATGGGAGCTGACTATTAAAAAAAAAAGACCCTATTACATTATTTTCCTTCCTATAGGAGTAAAACAAAGTTTGTATAACTGCTGCAAGCCTAGTTAGCTCGGAGCGTAGCACGCCTGCCTTATAAGTGCTAGGTCGCGGGTTCGATTCCCTCCTGGTGCAAACCTAATTCTAAAAAAAGATAGGGTTTGTTCTCAGAACCGCTGGCCTTTTCCTGTCTTCTTTCTCTTCCATTTCCTGACGAGAAGACCTTCGTCTCGTAAAGTAAGGTATAAATGGTTTTAGAATGTACATTTAAGATTTAGAACATAATGTGATTCATGATTGATTTTCTGATCAACAGATTCCTCGAAAAGTGTTTCAAAGAGTCCAAGTGCATTGATCTTGAGTCCTTGTGTGTGGTGGCCGAAGAAAAGGTAATAGTATATTGATTTTTATTGTAAGTAGATTGTAAGTAGATTCTATTATTATTAATAATAATAGAAACAATGGATTCTTGAGTGGAAGGGCTGGAAATTTTGAAAAATTGGACTGGAAAACCGGGAAAAGTCAGGGAATTTTATTTTTCCAATTTGGTAGACACCCTGCTCAATAATCCTAATATTCCTACCGCCCAACCCCTAGAGATCCATTATTATGTGGTCAAATTATGAAATAAATGAGCATAAAATTCCAGGCCTCGGCTGTTATCGAATCCACGCCCTCCTGTTTACCAGGCGAGCGTCTTGACCACTAGGTTTTTTTAACCCCCTTTTCCACTTGTTGTGTCCAGGTGTGGAACGTCCGTGTCGACTTGAACGTTCTCAACTACGACGGCAATCTGCTCGGCTGCTGCTCTATTGCCGCCCTTGCCGCCCTGGCACATTTCCGCCATCCCGACGTGACGTCTACAGGCGACCAGATTATCATTCATTCGGCGGCAGAGAAAGATCCTATCCCCATGACCATACTGCATTATCCGGTCACGATATCGTATGCTGTGTTCAACGGCGGGTAAGTAAGGGTTAAATGAATAAAATGATCTAGTAGTCAAATAACCCGATATTCGCAAACAACAAACATGGGTAGTGTTTACCTTATTGTAGGTTCTCTAAGGTTAAGATGCTGAGTGGGCCCCGCAACAGCCAGTCACGGAATCAATCATTTGCATGATGCAAATTTCTTGACCCCGCCGGGAATCGAACCCGGGTCACCCGCGTGCAAGGCGAGCGCAGTGACCACTACGCCATGGGGGCTGACTATTAAAAAAAAGACCCTATTACATTATTTTCCTTCCTATAGGATAGGGAAAGTAAAAGTAAAACAAAGTTTATATAACCGCTGCAAGCCTAGTTAGCTTGGAGGGTAGCACGCCTACCTTGTAAGTGCTAGGCCGCGGGTTCGATTTCTGCCCGGTGCAAACATAATTCTAAAAAGATAGGGTTTGTTCTCAGAACCGCTGTCCTTTTCCTGTCTTCTTTCTCTTCGATTTCGTGACGAGAAGACCTCTGTCTCGTAAAGTAAGGTATAAATGGTTTTAGAATATACATTTAGATTATAATGTGATTCATGATTGATTGATTGATTGGTTGGTTGGTTGGTTGGTTGATTGATTGATTGATTGATTGATTTGATTTCAGAAAAGGACAGTGGAGAGACAAAAGTGAAAGTGGAAAAGGTCGGGCCTGGCATTGCTGATCTCATTAGTAAATCTGACGTAAGTAGAAACCAAACTTAATATATCTTTTTTTTTTCAATAAGTTTCCATTTATATTTGATCGACAAAAAACTCAGAACATTTTTCTTATAAATGGTATACCCACCCGTATAAGCAGAGCTTGTGCCACGGATGGGGAAAAAATCTACCTTGATTATATTGTTTTCCCCCCATTAAATGTTCATTTATTTATTTTTTTAACCTAACACAACAGCAAAATATTGGGACTTAAAAATCACCCCATAGTCAATCTCAAGAGTTGGAAAAAAATCTGGTGTGAACATCACACAACTTTCTATCACATTTGCGGAGTACCTACGGATTTGAAAAGAAAAAAAAAGAGAAAGAAATAAATGAAATGATAATAAAAACATTTTTCCCGAGTCCCGAACCGCCGCCTGTGGCGGTCGATTTTTGGTGGAAAATTTTAAGGGATTTTTCAAGAAGAAAAAAAAATCTGAAGGGATTTTCTTTAATTTTTGGGATGTATGGAAAACGAATACAAGGATAAAATTTATTTATTTGTTACATTTTAAAGAAGGACTAGTTTTGCCTGTGAGAGCATCTTCAGCAATATATTCTTTAGCTCATTTCTGATTTAGTTATTTTCCGTTTTTTCAGATCGAGCCAAGTGGTATAAAGAATCAGTGGGTATCTAGTTCTGACGATGAATCCAGTGCCGAAGATGATAAGGCAGAGACACCACGCGTCCAATCAGTGGAGGATGAGGGGGATGAGGTTATGCTGGTGGATAGTGTGAATCCGCGCACTAAAGTTAGAGAGGAAGTGGGTAAGTAGATCGGAAGAGTTTGTTTTTTTTTTTTTTTTTTTTTTTTTTTTTTTGTTGAGCACTGAAATATGTTGCGTACCTACATTGGACTCTAATATGGGTGTAAATGTGGTACTAGTTGATTGACGAAAAAAAAAAAAACAAGCAGGGTCCGTCCTCCGCGGAATTTTTTAGCCCGTAGTGATTAGAGAAAATCCAGTACCTATGTACTACGCTACCTAAATTTGTTCTTAATATTTCAGTTTATTATTATTCTTGATTGATTTGTTTGATTTTACTTTCTATGTAATGATTTAAAATCAGACTAGAGCCCGTTTCCCCATTTATTCCCCAATATAATGTTCAAGTCCTCTCCAATCCATCCATTGGCCTTTGCTCGGCGTAGCTTAACATGAGATGACGCTAAAAACCGGTCTTAAATTCAACGACTGATCTAAAATCTTTCATCCCGCTTTGAGTCATTCATAGGTCGATTACGCGACGAATTTGAAGATCAGAGCTCATTTTGAGTGAGAAAATGTGAAAAAAAATCACAACAAAAACCAGTTTTTTTATCGGTATCTTGGCTTGTCGATCGATTTTTGGGGACAAAATTTGCACAGGTCATTTTCTCGAGATCCTGAGTAAAATCTGAAGACCTTTAATTTTGATATATATGGAAAACGAATCCAGGTTTGCATAAGTTCCTTTCTATAGGGATAAATTTATTTATTTATTTGTTACTTTTAAGAAGGTTTTTTTGCCTGTGACCAGCATAGTATCAGCATATATTTTCTTTTAGTTCAGCTTCAACAACATTGATAGTAGTCGTATTTTAATGTCTAGAAGCCCAATGCTTGTGTAAGACCAGTGGATATAGAGTTATGACCGAATGATATCCAGGTATTTACCGAAGAATGATAAGTAGAGATTATCTAAGCGTCCAATACAATGGCAGGATGAGTCAATTGAATTATGCTGTATATGTCAATCGCGCACTAAAGTTATAAGAGGAAGATGGGTAAGTTTTTTTTTTTTTTTTTTAAGGAATAATTTCTAATATTCTGTTTTTGTTCTCACAGTTCTCGAGATATTTAGTCAACATGCATTTTAATTGGGGACAGACTGACAGACAGACACCGAAGCGAAGCGAATACAATAGTCCGTCCACTATACCTTTTATTATTAGTAATAATAAAGGAAGGACGGACTAAAAATCAGTCAATCAGATTGCTTATTTCAACTTGAACGGAGTTTCAACTCACTTTGTGACCCCCAAACATAAATAAATAACTGTAACAAACAAATGCACTTATAAATTTATCTCGGTTTGGTTTCAGTACTAAGTGGTGATAGTGAGGAAGAAGATACTGTGATGTTGACTGATCTGACCCCTGCTGAGAAATGAGCAAACTACCTACCTCTATGCTATGTTCTTCGAGTGTCTATCCGTTGCGAATGTTGGCGATCATCATGGCTATACGTATCTTGTTGGTGGCAGTGCGGAACAGCTCGGCAGATGACATGTGGAACTAGTGTCTCAGGAACAAACAGGAACCAGGAACAGGACCAGTAAACAGAGAGAAGTGTCTCAGGTAATCCTATGTACCAGAGTACGTTGGTAAGTGCCAAGACAAAGCCGGATTTCCACTATAATTCTTCACAAATTATGTTTAGGCCATAATTTGAATTCATTGAATGATACTAACTATTTCTATTCAAATAATCAGACACTGTCAAGATAGTGCGGATAATGGAAAATGGGCTTAAGATTCCAGACTTTGGTTATAAGTTATAACTTGTTATAAGACTTATAACAGCTAATGACGGAATTCTTCGCCTGTTTGTACGTAATGATTTGTTTGTTCTTCTTCGCCCTTTCCCATGTTCAGATGGGGTCGGCGTTTGTCGTCGGCCTCTCAATCAGCTTTAGAGTGATCGCT
>NW_007379307.1:23101-58234 GCF_000475195.1 Diaphorina citri | reverse complement strand
TATCTTCGGATTACCATTTCACCCTCTCTGACTCTCTCGGGAGAGAAAACAAATTTCTGTCAACTTTTGATTTACGATCTACAGCCCGTCCTACCCGGGCCGTTTTCAGAGGGGGTCATCCCGATCTGCCCTCGGGGATCTTTGAGGGGACGCGGAAACAGTAGAGGGTTCTTTCCAAAAGAAAGTTTTCCAAAAAGGATTCTCCCGATTTCTTCACAAAGGAAAGGCAACGAGTAGCTGTAGTAATACAACACTAAACTTACTGCAGTGTAGTATTCTTGTTTGTAAAGGAGCAGCCCCACTTAACCTCATTTTTGGAGCATTTGACTACATAATAATGGAGCTCTAAGTGTTAGGTGGTAGGAAACGCCTCCGGCGTTAACCTCGCTTAGTGGGTTACTACTGGTTACCTTCACTCTTGAAAGTCTTGAGTCTATAATTATAGCACACCTATGGGATCTTTGCTCCCTACACTCAAGCCTCCAGGTGGACTTTTTGCGTGTAATAGCGTCCCCATAGTTGGAATTGGCCCCCGGGGCCCGGCTTGGTTATGAACGGCCCTGCTTCCCACCCCACCAGTCCTGAAGAAGTAACGGAGCGGGAGAATATGCCAAGTTTTTCGAATAATGACGGTGGAACGCTTCTCCCTCGAAAGTTCGTGACAGAATCGGGTCAGATATTTTTCTTCTTGAAGCGACCGTCTTCAAATTCGTCAAATTATTTAAGTTTGAGGACAAGGTCGCTGCTGAATTTTAGGCCCGATTTACACGAACCCGATATTATATCGGCCAGTCCTGCCTCGGTGGTGTAGCGGTCAAGACTCCTGTGAATCTGGAGGCAGGAGGGCCTGGGTTTAATCCCTACCGAAGTATGGAATTGTTATCCTCAATATAATTTGTATCCTCAATACAATTTCCGATATTGGATGACATTATTATTATTATTATTATTATTATTATTATATTACAGCGTCCAATCCTGCCTCGGTGGTGAAGCGGTCAGGAAGGCGTGGGTTCAATCCCTACCGAAGTATGGAATTGTATCCTCAATATTGTTTGAGAATTCGTCCTAATTTGAGAACTATCGAAGTAGTTTAACAACGCGGTTATTATTGAACTAATATTGATTATATTGTTATTGATTACTGATTGTTATTAACTAATTATTAACTAATATTGTTATTGATTGGTCGTGTGGAGCTTTAACATTAAAAACCCTTTGCGCACCTTTGGGCACGGTTGATTCAACATTGATTCCGATATTGGATGACTCGCGAGTGGAAGATTCCGGGTTTGATCCCCGTGCATGAAGCACGAACCACAAGGTCTTGAAGTTTATATTACTAGGTATTTATTTTAAAAATACATGCGGCCTACTTACAACAACAACAACAACAACAACAACAACAACAACAACAACAACAACAACAACAACAACAACAACAATGGACGGTCAACATTACACAACATGCAGCATGATTCAAAGAATTTGCATTGGAGTGATATGCACAGTCTTGGGAGCACGCTACATTAGGGTTGCCAACTTTTTTTTTCCCTCAGCGTATTAGCGTCTTTGGGCTTGTCTGAAATTTGAGAGTGCAGGCGTGCGACTTTTGGTAGGAACAGAAATTATTTGGGGAGGAAGATTAAGATAGAAAAGGGGAATTGAAAAGAGAAGAGGGATTGTCGTTCATCTTTACCCTGCGGTCAAGGTAAAGACGTACAAAGGTTGAAGTAGTTCAGAAAAAGGTTTTTTTCATTTTTTCCAGTCCAGGATTGACATGGTATTTTCTGTGGGATGATGGCAAACTTTGGCTCGATAAAATCTAATGGCACTTTGCTCACTAGAAGTTTTGGCCTTGGTGGGTTCATAGGGGCTGTCTCAATGAGATTTGCTCTGAACCACTAGTTATACCACTTTCGCCACCCTGAATTTCAAGATACTCGCTAGCAACCTCATACGTTTTGTTTTGTATTTTGTGCAGTTACCTTATTCGAATAATAATAATATAGGTATGATACAAGTACTTCGTAAGGTTGCTCTCACTTGGGATTTTTTCTCCTTTTTGAAAGATACTCTCTCTCTCTCTCTCTCTCTTTCTTTCTCTCTCTCTCTCTCTCTTTCTCTTCCTCTCTTTCTCTTTCTCTCCTTCTCTATTTTCCTACCATCATTTACCATCATCTTTTCGCCATTTTCAAAACTGTTTTTTTTTTTTAGAAACTAGAACGAAGCTTGTAGAGCATAACATTAACATCAACTCCTGTGGTATAATCCCTCTTTTTTTCTCATATTTTTCTAAATAACTCACATTTAATGAGCTCTAAATCTTCCCCGTATCTTCTGGATTGGGGAACTAGGTCGAAGGAGCTTTGTGAACTTGTCCAGGGGTCCGGGGTTAGGGTCGCAAAAAATCGGGAATGAAAAAAGGAAAAAATGAAATTGGTTTAAATTGATTTGCCCTCCATTCCGTTTACGCCATTTAGCGGTTTACCTTCCATTCGGTGACAAGCTACCCGCCTCCTCACATGAACCTCACCCAGCCTGAGTGGGGCCGGGAAAAGCTAGCAGCATGCGACTGCCCAGACCTCAGATGATCACTATCCGAATGGCCGAATTAACGCTTAACTTTCCTTCAGTGATCCAAACCTGGTGCATTCCAAGTAGGTACTGGCTAAAAATATGTCTTTTAAAATGGCCACCCTGAATTTCAAGATACTCGCTAGCAACCTCATACGTTTTGTTTTGTATTTTGTGCAGTTACCTTATTCGAATAATAATAATATAGGTATGATACAAGTACTTCGTAAGGTTGCTCTCACTTGGGATTTTTTCTCCTTTTTGAAAGATACTCTCTCTCTCTCTCTCTCTCTTTCTTTCTCTCTCTCTCTCTCTCTTTCTCTTCCTCTCTTTCTCTTTCTCTCCTTCTCTATTTTCCTACCATCATTTACCATCATCTTTTCGCCATTTTCAAAACTGTTTTTTTTTTTTAGAAACTAGAACGAAGCTTGTAGAGCATAACATTAACATCAACTCCTGTGGTATAATCCCTCTTTTTTTCTCATATTTTTCTAAATAACTCACATTTAATGAGCTCTAAATCTTCCCCGTATCTTCTGGATTGGGGAACTAGGTCGAAGGAGCTTTGTGAACTTGTCCAGGGGTCCGGGGTTAGGGTCGCAAAAAAATCGGGAATGAAAAAGGAAAAAATGAAATTGGTTTAAATTGATTTGCCCTCCATTCCGTTTACGCCATTTAGCGGTTTACCTTCCATTTGGTGACAAGCTACCCGCCTCCTCACATGAACCTCACCCAGCCTGAGTGGGGCCGGGAAAAGCCAGCAGCACGCGACTGCCCAGACCTCAGATGATCACTATCCGAATGGCCGAATTAACGCTTAACTTTCCTTCCAAACCTGGTGCATTCCAAGTAGGTACTGGCTAAAAATATGTCTTTTAAAATGTTCAGTTGCATATGTTAGTCCAGCCATACACGTTACAATAAAGGTAGAAACACACTACTACACGTCACGTGAGCTCACGGAGATATTAGAGTGTTTTTACCTTAATTCATACGAATTTATTGCAACATTATGTAAAACAAGTCTTATAAAGGTGAAGGTTGTCTGTTCTGTCCATAGTTTTTTCCTGGCGTCATTTCATATTATATTATATTCTAATGTTTAATTAGTACACAAAAATCCCAAAGTAGCTGAGGTGAAAGGCAACCTTGAGGGAAAATGCTGTTCAAAAATGCTAATAGAATAGAATATACCTTGTTTATCCTGCCAGAATGAGGCTGAAAAGTCCCTTTACTCCCGCAGTCTAATGTTCTCTCTCTCTCTCTCTCTCTCTCTCTCTCTCTCTCTATGTCGTACCTGAATTTTATCACAATATTCGTAAGTAGGTACCTCAATCTTTGTACGACTGCGTAGGTACTTCAATCATCGTTTGTGCCTCAATCTTCGTACATATATATCTCAATCTTCGTACATACTTCAATCTTTGTACCTACGTACTTCAAATTTCGTTTGTACGTACTTCAATCTTCCTCCATCTTTTATTTCGTATTATTTCCACCTTCCATGTTGCCTTCTTCTTATTCTCCATCTTCTTGTATATCTTTTTATCGTTTCCATTTACCATTTTACAGTTTTCCTTTTCCCCCAGGGACCAAGACCCAAAGGATTTTTCTTCCGGAAGTCTCAGATTTCCAGGAGAAAAATTCTTTGTCATCTTGATAGATTCCTCTGTTTTGGTTTGAATAAAAATTCTTTGATTTTCCCCTCTTCGGATGAAGCCCATTTCCCCTCTTTGAAAGGAAAATTGGGAATTAGTTTAACCACCAGGTGGCGTGGTCGTGCTTCTACTAACCTATTGGAAATTCAATATGGCGTCTTCTCAAACCTGGCAAAGGAAGGGTTGAGATTGGGGCTTTAGAGGAGGGGATTTCCCGTCGTGGTCTGGACAATTTTCCAGTGATCCAGTGGTCAGTTTCCCCGTAAGGAAAACACACCTTATAAAGTTAAGAAAAAGAGTGTTTCACCGCCCCTTTTATTTCGTAGCAATGAAATAAGTGCTACATTAGACGCATGTGACCTGTGTCATAGCATGCCCATCTTGACATCCTTTTCTACTCAACCCTGCATTCTCAGCGTCTCGTTCCAATAGCAAGCATGTACATATATGTACACATTTTATATACTTAATCATGTACATATGTACTCATTTTATGTACATAATTATATACATGGTAGTTACTAATATACGAGGAGCTCCATTGGGGCATGAAATTTTGTAGCAAGAGAAAAATGAGGTGTAGTGTGATTTCCTTTTGAATCGAGCACCTGTGCAACCTCTATGTGTGCCAGGAGTTCCGTATGTAAATTGTATGCTTTGTGTTCAGGGTGATGCTGTAGGAAAAACAGTCGGTGGTGGAAATCATCTCCTAAATCTCCTGAAGCAGGTCAGTCATCTCCTGGATGATTAACCCTGCTTTAGCAGAACCCTTTCTAGAGTGTATTTATAGTGACCTGAGTTGTCCTATACTTGTCGTTCATCTTTACCCTGCAGTCAAGGTAAAGACGTACAAAGGTTGAAGTAGTTCAGAAAAAGGTTTTTTTTTCATTTTTTCCAGTCCAGGATTAACATGGTATTTTCTGTGGGATGATGGCAAACTTTGGCTCGACAAAATCTAATGGCACTTTGCTCACTAGAGGTTTTGGCCTCGGTCCTTCGTTTGTACGTACTTCAATCTTTATACGTACCTCCATCTTTTATTTCGTATTATTTCCACCTTCCATGTTGCTTCTTCTTATTCTCCATCTTCTTGTGTATATTTTTATCGTTTCCATTTTACAGTTCTCCTTTCGAATCGAGCACCTGTGCAACCTCTATGTGTGCCAGGAGTTCCGTATGTAAATTGTATGCTTTGTGTTCAGGGTGATGCTTTAGGAAAAACTGTTGGTGGTGGAAATCATCTCCTAGATCTCCTGAATCAGGGTCAATCATCTCCTGGATGATTAACCCTGCTTTAGCAGAACCCTTTCTAGAGTGTATGTATAGTGACATGAGTTGTCGTATACTTGTCGTTCATCTTTACCCTGCGGTCAAGGTAAAGACGTACAAAGGTTGAAGTAGTTCAGAAAAAGGTTTTTTTCATTTTTTCCAGTCTAGGATTGACATGGTATTTTCTGTGGGATGATGGCAAACTTTGGCTCGACAAAGTCTAATGGCACTTTGCTCACTAGAGGTTTTGGCCTTGGTCGGTTCATATTATAATATAGGGGCTGTCTCAATGAGATTTGCTCTGAACCACTAGTTATACCACTTTCGCCACCCCGAATTTCAAGATACTCGCTAGCAACCTCATACGTTTTGTTTTGTATTTTGTGCAGTTACCTTATTCGAATCTTCTTGTGGGCCACCTCGTGGACCACCTGAAACTTCTCGCGAACCCCCATCGGTCCGCGGACCACAGTTTGGGAACCCCTTGTCCTATTGGAAGAAGTAACAGAGTAGCACGTTTTGTCAAATGTATGAATAAGAAGTAATGGGTAATCGTGGGTTTGTAGGAAAAAAAAAAAATACATTCTAATCGTTTCGTTGGTAGCAGTTGCATACCTGACAAACCTGTGTAGGTTTAAAAGATCTGGGTGAACATCACACGACTTTCCTTATCCTATTGAATGATGCTTATTTTTATGTTCTATAGACAGACAGACAGACAGAAGGACAGACATACACACGGACCAATGGCTGAAACTTTGTATTTAGGCTCTAGGGACCTCAAAACGTGTTTTGGCACTGAAAACCGACCATCGAAAATTTTACCCGATTACATTACTTTCCTTCCTATAGGATAAGGAAAGTAAAAATTGCGAACTTATCATGAGGAAGTGAAGTATCTATGTTTTGAAATAATAATAATGCCCCGCTTTGCCTTGACAGTGTATAATAGCATTCCATTCATTGAGAAGGAAAAGTTCAATAGAGAGTAGCTACACTGCCTACTGTAACAATTGAGGCCTTATCGTCCCGAAATAACAGACAGAACAGGAGAAAAGCCAGACGTTCCGAGAACGAACCTAATCTGTTTCGGATAAAGTTCGCCTCATGCAGACACGAGTTGCACATTGCATAATCAAATGAGATACCCGGCGTTCATACAAATTGATGTTTTAAAGTTATTTATGAGTACATGACGATCCTTTGGTCAATAAATACAAACATAATCAATTAATCATCTAAGTAAGATAAAGAACTGCTCTTTTCAGTACCTACACTACTCAATCCATAAGTCAGATCCTGATTCCGGCCACTCACTCTCAGACCTGTCTGACAGACTGAGGTCAGCCACGCACGCTCAGGCCGTCTACGTCTGAGAGACATGGGTCTGTCAGATCGTTTTAACGTGTGTGGTGGAAAAAGCTCGAGACGTAGATCTCTCAGAGTGTCTGACGGTCTAAACGACACTACTCAATCCATAAGTCAGATCCTGATTCCGGCCACTCACTCTCAGACCTGTCTGACAGACTGAGGTCAGCCACGCACGCTCAGACCGTCTGCGTCTGAGAGACATGGGTCTGTCAGATCGTTTTAACGTGTGTGGTTGAAAAAGCTCGAGACGTAGATCTCTCAGAGTGTCTGACGGTCTAACTAAACGGTCTCTCAGACCGTGAGGGGGCTGGCCCAACTCGCCGCACTGGGGTACTTTTTTTTTTTTTTTTTTTTTTTTTTTTAGAAACTAGAACGAAGCTTGTATAGCATAACATTAACATCATCTCCTGTGGTATAATCCCAGTTTTTTTTTCTCATATTTTTCTAAATAACTCACATTTAATGAGCTCTAAATCTTCCCCGTATCTTCTGGATTGGGGAATTAGGTCGAAGGAGCTTTGTGAACT
Source organism: Diaphorina citri (assembly GCF_000475195.1). Lineage (NCBI taxonomy): Eukaryota > Metazoa > Arthropoda > Insecta > Hemiptera > Psyllidae > Diaphorina > Diaphorina citri. The sequence goes on along the minus strand of NW_007379307.1, from coordinate 50,832 downwards.
TGTCCAGGGGTCCGGGGTTAGGGTCACAAAAAAATCGGGAATGAAAAAAAGGAAGAAAAGAAATTGCTTTACCCTCCATTCCGTTTACGCCATTTAGCGGTTTACCTTCCATTCGGTGACAAGCTACCCCCTCCTCACATGAACCTCACCCAGCCTGAGTGGAGCCGGGAAAAGCCAGCCGCAAGCGAGTGCCCATACCTCAGGTGATCACTATCCGAAAGACCGAATTAACGCTTAACTTTCCTTCAGTGATCCAAACCTGGTGCATTCCAAGTAGGTACTGGCTAGAAATATGTCTTTTAAAATGTTCAGTTGCATATTATGTTAGGCCAGCCATACACGTTGCAATAAAGGTAGAAACACACTACTAAACATCACGTGAACTCACGGAGATATTAGAGTGTTTTTACCTTAATTCATACGAATTTATTGCAACATGTATAACAAGTCTTATAAAGGTGAAGGTTGTCTGTTCTGTCCATAGTTTTTTCCTGGCGTCATTTCATATTATATTATATTCTAATGTTTAATTAGTACACAAAAAGCCCAAAGTAGCTGAGGTGGAAGGCAACCTTGAGGGAAAATGCTGTTCGAAAATGCTAATGGAATAGAATAGAATATACCTTGTTTATCCTGCCAGAATGAGACTGAAAAGTCCCTTTACTCCCGCAGTCTAATGGTTAATTTGTCTTCTTTCTCCTCAGCTGTTCATGATCGACAACTGTGCGGATGACTGGCGGATCGCAATGACTTGGCAGCGTATCTCTCAGATCAGCATGGAGCTTGCCATCTGCGCCATCCATCCGGTGCCCGGGCAGCACTTCTTTCTCTGGCAGACCAAGCTGGCCAACAAGGGGGGCGAGCTGTGTTCGCGCTGGGTCCCCTATGATGTGACCCTGTCCCTGCCCATGTTCCTGCGACTGTATCTGATCTGTCGCGTCATGCTTCTGCATTCTAAACTCTTCACCGACGCTTCCAGTCGTTCCATAGGTGAGTGAAAGTTCTCTGATAGCTTGCAGCTTCAAGTATTGGAATTATTTCTTCCACTATCATGAGGAAAGGCAGGCTTGAAAGTAACCCTCCAGGATGAAGCACGCACAAATGCTTACTGTTGTCTCTAAAGCTGTGTCCACACATAGTTGACGGATGTGTGGACGCCAGGTGTTTAAATTTAGCAGCATTCGTTCCTCGTTAGTTTGATTGGTTCTAAGCTAAGAGTTTACATCCATGTATGTACATGTCCTTGTGTCCTTTCAAGTGCCCCACCTATCGGAAAGCACCAAGAGTTGACATCTTTTTAGGAGCTACCTTAACCTAACAGCCAAGTTTACAATCTCAGGTTGAAGCGCTTGAGGTCAACAGTGGGCAGCCCACCTCTGTGGTCGAGTGGTCAAGAGCACCACTGACTCTCAACCTACCTTACAGCCAGGTTTACATTCTCAGGTTGAAGCGCTTGAGGTCAACAGTGAGCAGCCCACCTCTGTGGTCGAGTGGTCAAGAGCACCACTGACTCTCAATCCGGAGGTGCTGGGTTCGAATCCCGACCAGGGCGGAAATTTTCTAACCAGATTTTTCCGTTCTTGGATAGGCATGAATGTAAAAGAATGGGCCTTGAAGTAATGCGAAAGTGGTGCCGAGGTACTTAACCACATAAATTAGGACTAACTCCCCATTTCCCTCTCTTAGGAGCACGGTACCCGGGCAGATGGTCATCAGAGTCTTGAGCACGAACCTCGTGTTGAAGTTGATTCGGTTTAGAGCACCTGGGGAAACAGAGAGGGAAATGGGGAGTTAGTTTTAATTTATGTGGTTAAGTACCGCTTTCGCATTACTTCAAGGCCCATTCTTTTACATTCATGCCTATCCAAGAACGGAAAAATCTGGTTAGAAAATTTCCGCCCTGGTCGGAATTCGAACCCAGCACCTCCGGAATGCCTATCCAAGAACGGAAAAATCTGGTTAGAAAATTTCCGCCCTGGTCGGGATTCGAACCCAGCACCTCCGGATTGAGAGTCAGTGCTCTTGACCACTCGACCACAGAGGTGGGCTGCTCACTGTTGACCTCAAGCGCTTCAACCTGAGAATGTAAACCTGGCTGTAAGGTTAAGGTAGCTCCTAAAAAGATGTCAACTCTTAGCGCGGTCGGTCACAGTAAGCATTTGTGCGTGCTTGATCCTGGAGGGTTACTTTCAAGCCTCCCTTTCCTCGTGATAGTGGAGCCAGGGCGGAAATTTTCTAACCAGATTTTTCCGTTCTTGGATAGGCATGAATGTAAAAGAATGGGCCTTGAAGTAATGCGAAAGCGGTGCCGAGGTACTTAACCACATAAATTAGGACTAACTCCCCATTTCCCTCTCTGTTTCCTCAGGTGCTCTAAACCGAATCAACTTCAACACAAGGTTCGTGCTCAAGACTCTGATGACCATCTGCCCGGGTACCGTGCTCCTTGTGTTCATGGTGTCCCTGTGGATCATTGCGTCGTGGACCATGCGCCAGTGTGAGCGGTAAGTGCGCCGCCTGTCCTAGTGTGCATTGTGCGTCTTGTTTTGCGTCTTGCTTGAATTTTCACTGGGGAGAGATTTTGTAATTCCCGGGTAGCCCGAATGTCAAATTAAATCATTAATTGAGGCTATCGACGGAAGAAGGGCGTAAGTAGGAAAACTGGTAAGGTGAACGTTGTTGCGCCGCCTGTCCTAGTGTGCATTGTGCGTCTTGTTTTGCGTCCTGCTTGAATTTTCACTGGGGAGAGATTTTGTAGTTCCCGGGTAACCCGAATGTCAAATTAAATCATTCATTGAGGCTATCGACGGAAGAAGGGCGTAAGTCGGAAAACTGGTAAGGTGAACGTTGTCGAAAGTGACTAACTTTTATTTTTCAAAGGGTTTTGAGCCGATTTTGACAAATTAGGATTGTTCCAAGGGGAAGTCTATTTTTAACGTTTTGAAAAAAGTGGGACTGACGCCCTTTTTCCATCAATGAATTTTTTCAAATAAAAAGTCAATATAAATTGGTATCTCTATCTGTCTCTCTCTCTCTCTCCAGAGTTTTCTTTTTCTGTACTTTAATTTAGGAGCCAAGACAGTCAGTCAGTCAGACGCCCTTCATTAAAAAATATAAAAAACGCAAAAAAAAAAATGAAGTGGAGAGATAAAAAGACACTGTGAAGGAGAGAGAGAGAGAGGAAGAGAGAGAGAGAGGAAGAGAGAGAGAGAGAGAAAGAGAGAGAAAGAGAGGTATGAGGGAGGGGTGGATGAAATTTATAGGAGGGGAATTCAATCACAAAACAGGGGAGAGATATGGGGAGAAAGGAGAAAGAAAGAGAGGAGAAAAAGGGAGAGAGAAAACGAATGGAAGAGTGAGAAGGAGATACGAGTAGAAATGGATAGAGAGAAATAGTAGGAGGGAGGAAGAGAGAGGTGAAAAAAAATCTAAGAATGAGGAAGAGGGAAGAATTGAGTGGGAGAGATGGATAAGGGGGGGTAAGAAAAGAGGAAAAGAAAGGAGAAGGATCAAAAAAGGAAAGAAAGGGAATGAAAAAGTAAAGGGAGAAAGAAATAAAGAATGGAAGAAAGAAAGAGAAAGAGAGGGGACAGGGAGAGGGAGATGAACGCCACGATGAGGCCCAGTAATATCACGGTAGATACAGAGATTAGAGTTTTCAGTCCTATGGAATAGAAAGACGTCTGAAACAGAGAGGGAAATGAGGGCATACGTTAGTTTTTGACGGCATTTGTGTCTCACAAATAAATAATAGTTATTTTGAATGGCATGAGCACATGTCTACTTGTAATACTGGTTGTTCTACTGCTCAGAGGTATCTATTGTGTTAAATCAGAGGACTTCGGATTCACAGGTTAATAGCTGATTCAAGTCCAAGTCATATGATTCAAAGAGGTCTACAAAAAATTGAGGAGCTGGGTGCAAAAAGGGAAATATGGATTTTTTGCCCTTTTTGCGTAAAATTGTTCTTTTTTAATAGAACGTGGTGCGCTCTATCTTCCAGCGTGTGAACTGCAGTGATAACTTTTTTTTTCGATGAGTTACAGCGTTTTTTGAAAACATACTTTTCAAGGATTTGGATGAAAAATTGAAAACTTTAAAGTTAAATATCTCAGTTTGATGATTTTCATTTATTGCCCTTTTTGCACCCAGCTCCTCAATTGTAAGGAGGCGCTTATTGCTTCACCACAATTAGACATTTATATTCTCTCTCCTTTGGTACCTTGTTTATTATTTAGACTCTTTATTGGTTATAATTCAATGTACACAAATACAAGAAATTACAAAGGACGAAATTATTGTCTGGCAATCTCTATACTGTTTAACTCTGTTTAATTCTCTTCCCTTTTCTTTCGTGCTGTATTCTCTCACCTCTCCAAGCGTTATCTCTCTTCCTTCATTCGCTTCTCTTCTCTCTTCCTTTTCCCCTGTTTCTCATTTCCCCTCCTTGTATTTGGTATATTCTTGTTTCTCCTTTGCCCCTTGTTTCATTCCTCTTTAATACTCTATTCTCTCTCAAAAAAAAGAGGGATTATACCACAGGAGTTGATGTTAATGTTATGCTCTACAAGCTTCGTTCTAGTTTCTAAAAAAAAAAAACAGTTTTGAAAATGGCGAAAAGATGATGGTAAATGATGGTAGGAAAATAGAGAAGGAGAGAAAGAGAAAGAGAGGAAGAGAAAGAGAGAGAGAGAGAGAGAGAGAGAAAGAGAGAGAGAGAGAGAGAGAGAGAGAGTATCTTTCAAAAAGGAGAAAAAATCCCAAGTGAGAGCAACCTTACGAAGTACTTGTATCATACCTATATTATTATTATTCGAATAAGGTAACTGCACAAAATACAAAACAAAACGTATGAGGTTGCTAGCGAGTATCTTGAAATTCAGGGTGGCGAAAGTGGTATAACTAGTGGTTCAGAGCAAATCTCATTGAGACAGCCCCTATGAACCCACCAAGGCCAAAACTTCTAGTGAGCAAAGTGCCATTAGATTTTATCGAGCCAAAGTTTGCCATCATCCCACAGAAAATACCATGTCAATCCTGGACTGGAAAAAATGAAAAAAACCTTTTTCTGAACTACTTCAACCTTTGTACGTCTTTACCTTGACCGCAGGGTAAAGATGAACGACAAGTATACGACAACTCATGTCACTATACATACACTCTAGAAAGGGTTCTGCCAAAGCAGGGTTAATCATCCAGGAGATGATTGACCCTACTTCAGGAGATCTAGGAGATGATTTCCACCACCAACAGTTTTTCCTACAGCATCACCCTGAACACAAAGCATACAATTTACATACGGAACTCCTGGCACACATAGTGGTTGCACAGGTGCTCGATTCGAAAGGAGAACTGTAAAATGGAAACGATAAAAATATACACAAGAAGATGAAGAATAAGAAGAAGCAACATGGAAGGTGGAAATAATACGAAATAAAAGATGGAGGTACGTATAAAGATTGAAGTACGTACAAACGAAGATTGAAGTACGTAGGTACAAAGATTGAAGTATGTACGAAGATTGAGGTACAAACGAAGATTGAAGTACCTACGTACGAAGAGTACGAAGATTGAGGCACATGGCACATACGAAGATTGAGGTACAAACGATGATTGAAGTACCTACGCACTCGTACGTCCTTCGTGTTTCCAGTTAAAGGGTTTCGTCTGTTTACCCACACACTACACCTCATTTTTCTCTTGCTACAAAATTTCATGCCCTAATGGAGCTCCTCGTATATTAGTAACTACCATGTATATGATTATGTACATAAAATGAGTACATATGTACATGATTAAGTACATAAAATGTGTACATATATGTACATGTTTGCTATACGAACGAGACGCTGAGAGTACAGGGTTGAGTAGAAAAGGACGTCAAGATGGGCATGCTATGACACAGGTCACATGCGTCTAATGTAGCACTTATTTCACTGCTACGAAATAAAAGGGGCGGTGAAACACTCTTTCTCTTAACTTTATAAGGTGTATTTTCCTTTCGGGGAAACTGACCACTGATCACTGGAAAATTGACCAGAAACCCAATGGAAACTGACCCTTCCTTTGCCAGGTTTGAGAAGAGGCCATCTTGTATTTCCAATGGGTTAGTAGAAGCACTACCACGCCACCTAGTGGTTAAACTAATTCCCAATTTTTCTTTAAAAGAGGGGAAATGGGCTTCATCCGAAGAGGGGAAAATCAAAGAATTTTTATTCAAACCAAAACTGAGGAATCCATCAAGATGACAAAGAATTTTTCTCCTGGAAATCTGAGACTTCCGGAAGAAAAATCCTTTGGGTCTTGGTCCCTGGGGGTCAATGACATTTTGGGCTCGGCACCCAAGTGTTAACCCATCCTGTATAATTTTCCCCTTTTCAACAGTAGGTTGATAATTAGGCGCGGGTATATGTATAACGGGGTGGATAAAGCGCGCTAATATGGCTTCTCAAATCCAATCAGTTTCCGCTAAATCAAGTCTGCCTGCTCATGAATACGCGTACAGGGTGTTTGACTTCGATGGCTATCGATCCGGAGGTGCTGGGTTCGATTTCAGCCCGGGGCTGATTTCAGTCTGAACGAACAATGTTCGGAATCCTAACCAGATAAGGTTCATTCTCGGAACGGTTAACTATCTTATCCTGTCTTCCTTCTCTCTTCGATTTCGGGAAGATAAGACCTTAGCAGTTACAGTTCCTTCTATCTTCTTCTTCGCCTTTTCCCGTGTTTGGACGGGATCTGCGTTTTTCGTCAGCCCTCAATCAGCCCTACGGTGATCGCTTTGGGCTGACATTTGATTCTGGCTACAAATTTTACGAGGATGCCCTTTGCACTCAACCATTGCTATTTCTTTAGCAAGGGAAATTCAGGCTGGTATACTCCTTGTTTAAAGTCCCCCAGCCAGACAAATAAATAAATGGACACCCTGTATTCTTCTACCATCCATGACATCGGCCACTCAAGATGTCCCAGCACACGCTCAATCAAACTGTCCTCCAGGCGACCTTGAAAACTTAATTCTTCTACCATCCATGACATCGGCCACTCAAGATGTCCCAGCACACGCTCAATCAAACTGTCCTCCAGGCGACCTTGAAAACTTATCTTCGGATTACCATTTCACCCTCTCTGACTCTCTCGGGAGAGAAAACAAATTTCTGTCAACTTTTGATTTACGATCTACAGCCCGTCCTACCCGGGCCGTTTTCAGGGGGGTCATCCGGATCTGCCCTCGGGGATCTTTAAGGGGACCCGGGAACAGTAGAGGGTTCTTTCCAAAAGAAAGTTTTCCAAAAAGGATTCTCCCGATTTCTTCAAAAAGGAAAGGCAACGAGTAGCTGTAGTAATACAACACTAAACTTACTGCAGTGTAGTATTCTTGTTTGTAAAGGAGCAGCCCCACTTAACCTCATTTTTTGAGCATTTGACTACATAATAATGGAGCTCTAAATGTTAGGTGTTAGGTTGTAGGAAACGCCTCCGGCGTTAACCTCGCTTAGTTGTTACTACTGGTTACCTTCACTCTTGAGGTTTTGAGTAAAACAACTTTTAGATCTTATAGGTAGTAACTACATTTGCTGCCGGTGCACAGGTGTCGAAATCGAGTTTTAAGTAAAAACAGATTAAATTTCATGATTCTGCGGCGTGCAGGTGTATACGAACCTTTATTTAAGGCACTTACCCTTTACTTTAGATAGGTAGGTATCTACCTTCATTTCGGAAACTTTTTTAAAGAGTATATATAGGTATATATAAAAAAAAACATGAAAACTGAAAGAGCTACAAATGTAAAATATTAATTTCTACCGTTTTCATTTTTTCTCTCTGTTGTTTCATTCGAAGAATTAGAACAGGAAGAGATAGAAGGAAGGAGAAGCTGGAGAGGAAACTTTATGTGAGAATAGAATGGAAGGGAAGGGGGAAAGGATGAGGAGGAGAAGAAGGAAGAAGAGGAGGAAGGGGAGGAAGAAGAGGAGAAGGAAGAAGAAGAGGAGGAGGAGGAGGAAGAAGAGGAGGAGGAGAAGGAGGAAGAAGAAGAAGAGGAGGAGGAAGAAGAAGAGGAGGAGAAGGAAGAAGAAGAGGAGGAGGAGGAAGAAGAAGAAGAAGAGGAGGAGGAAGAAGAAGAGGAGGAGAAGGAAGAAGAAGAGGAGGAGGAGGAAGAAGAGGAGGTCGGAATTGGCGAGGGTAGGTAAGTAGGTATATTAATTAACAAATTGAAGATGGGAAAAAGAATACTCAGCATTCAGCTGTATAAAAGTGCATACTTTTTATTCCTCCTCCTTCTCCTCTCCCTCTTCTTTTACTTTTTTTCCTTCTTCTTCTTCTTCTTCTTCTTCTTCTTCTTCTTCTTCTTTTTTCCCCCCTTCTTCGTGTTCTTCTCCTTCTTCTAGCTGCATAAAGTGCATAGTTTTTCTTTTTCTTCGTCTTCTTCCCCTTCTTCTCCTACAATCTTTTCGAATTGGGAGCATTGGAACAGCAAAAAGTTTGTAGAAGGATAATCGTATATATTGCACGGAGAACAGCTAAATTAGAAACAAATACCATTATGTATCTAATTGACAAGTTTGTAGTTAAGAACAAAACATGAACTACAAAAAGAACAACAAAAAAGAACAAAACATATTGCAGTTTTGAAACAAAGTTTATAGATACCCACATAGCCAGCCGTTCTGAGAACAAACCATATCTGTTTAGTATAAAGTTCCTGCTAGTTGAATTCCTGCCCCGGTCGGGAACAAAACTAGCGGTCCAGCACATACAAGGCAGGCTATACTCCCCCATGTATGCCTCATAATAATATGTCAAAATACATGAGACCTTGGTTAGACTGCAGGAGCAAAGGGACTTTTCAGTCCTATCCCACCAGGATAAACAAGTACATACCTACATATTCTAACACCTAAATGGGCTGAACTAGGCTGAATGGACAAAAGTCTAAAAGTCATTGAGAAACATAAAATGGCCTGCACTTTTCATTATTTCCTACTACATTATGTATTTTTTCATGGGTTTTATCTTGATTTCGTTGTAAAAATGTAAAACTACATCCCTACTGTGTTCATTCTTCATTTATCTGGTAGTGTGCTTTTTCATTTCTTCCTGATAACACTATGTATTACGATTCTTTCTTTTCTCCTATTCCTTTTCTTCTTCTTCTTCTTCTTCTTCTTCTTCTTCTTCTTCTTCTTCTTCTTCTTCTTCTCCTTCTCCTTCTTCTCCTTCTTCTTCTTCTTCTCCTTCTCCTTCTTATTATTTTACGCTGCGGGTTTTCTCACTCTTCTCATCATCTCCCTCCTAAATCTATTTCATTTTCTCTCTCTTCCTCCCCTTTCCTTCTTCTCCTCCCCTTCCTTCCTGTCCTCCTTCTTCTTCTCCTCCTCCTCCTCCTCTGCGCTATTTTTTCTCAGAAAAGCTTTCTACGACCTCTTTTCAACGTCTATTGTTACAGTTGCTTTCCTTACTCTTCTTCTTTATCCCATTCTTGACGTGGTCCTCTTCTTCTTCTCCTCCTTCTCTTAGCTCTTACACGTCTTCTTCTTTGTCTCCTTATTTTTCGATGCTTTCTGTTTCTTCTTTCTCATCTCCGTATTTTCTTTTTCTTCTTTAACTCTTTCTTCTTCTTCCAAGTTTTATTCTTTCTCATTTTCCTCTTTTTCGTCGTCCTCTTCAAGTCTTTCTTTTTCGTCTTCAAATTATTCTTCTACTATTTCGTCTTCTTCTTTTTCTCCTTCTGCCTTTTCTTCTTCAACTCCTGTTACTCCTTCTTTTACTTCCTTCTCTGGTTAGGAGGAAATTTCTCTTCATGGCCTTCATTTGTATTTTGTATTTCTTTTCCTCCATTTTTCTCCTCCTTCTCCTCCTCCTCCTCCTCCTCCTCCTCCTTTTATTCTTTTGGTTCGAATGTTTTCTCTTTCTTTTTTTCTCACATAAAATTTAATTTTCTTTCCACTCTGTTTAACGAAGTGTTAAATGAGATCAATCTAAAGTGGGAAAGAAAGGGGAGAGAGAAAGGGAAAGAGAGAGCTGATGAGAACAAAAAATAAAGAAAATGGCTGACTTTCTGTATCTGAATTTAATAAATAATAAACAACCAGGGGCGGTTTTGCCCACTCTGAGGCTTATGTGTAGGCGTTAAGCTTATACGAATCTACCAGGGGCAGTTGGCTTATGCTTATGACTTATAGTGGAATCTTTAGTGATCTATCAAGGCCAAAAATCAACGAGTGAATTTCTGTGTTGTATTGAACATTTGTCCACCCTGTTAACGTTTGTGTATGCTGCATGGAGATTCTGTGCAGGATGCAAACGTCCACAGGAGGCCTCCAGTAGAAAAAAACTAATTGTTTCCTATTTATAAAGTTGTAGGTGGTTAAAGTTTGATGAACTGTTTTGTAGGTATTGTTTGCTATTAATATACTGAATGATGTTTGCATATTTTTTTCCTTGCTAAATTGTTATTTATACTTATACATAAAACATCAATAAAGGCTATTTTGTTTTATTTATTGAACATTTCTTAATGATGTTTGCATATTTTTTTCCTTGCTAAATTGTTATTTATACTTATACATAAAACATCAATAAAGGCTATTTTGTTTTATTTATTTTTATTTATTGAACATTTCTAAACACTCTGAACAGTATCGAACATTTTTTTACACATTTTCATCAAAATAAGACAAATAGTTACCTAACTTTTCCTTTTATCTATCTCCTAATAAGATAGGTAGGTAGGTAGGTAGGTAGGCAGGTAACCATAATAATTATGTAAATATGCATTTGGAAAGTAAGTAAGTTACCTACAAACCTATCCCTACCTAACCCATATTAAACTGGCTGCATTTCTCTGTTGGGTTGCCAGGAATCTAAAATTCTAAATTAATAAAATTAATCCTTAACAATAACGAATCCTTATGGTTACCTTCAATCCCTTCTCACAAAACATACCCTCTGTCTTCCACCTTATGTCTTACCTGCTCTTTCCTTTTGAACGTCCTCCCTCCGTTCCTCATCCATCCCTCTTTCTTTCTCTCCATCTCTCTCTCTCATGGTCTCCTCTTTCCCTCCCACCGTTCCTCTCTCTCTCTTCTTTCTCTTTCACCAATCTTTCTCCTTCACCATCTCTCCTCAATCTCTCTCTATTCTTCCCTCTGCTTTCATCTCTCACCTCTTCTACTCCCAGCATTCCTCATCCAATCGTCCATCCATCTTTCTCTTTACCTCTCGTTGTCTCCTTTCCCTCATTCTCTCTCTCCCACCATCCCTCTCCCCTCTTTCCTTTCCACAATTCCTCATTTTTTCCCTCTTTCTCTCTCTCACCATTCCTCTTCTCTCTTTCTTTCCCACCATTCCTCTTTCCTCCCTCCTCCCTCACTCAGTTATCAGGAAAATCTCGTAACTGGCGAACGCTGAATAATCCAACACCCCGGGGGGTTCTCTTAAAAATTTCCTCGTTTCAGCATCGTTTGGTCCGTCATTACTTCGCCATGAACAGGACACGGGAGGAAGGATGGAGGCGTGAGGTGGTGTTTCCAGAACAACTCATGGGAGGAAGGATGGAGGCTGGGAGGGATGAGATGAGGGAGGTTTGGGATGAGTTGTTGTACGGACGTATTTTGGTGAGCTCTGGGAGATTGGGCAGCTTTGTACATGCAACGTTTTTCAGTGCCGCTATAGGTTTCTGAAGAAGTATCAGTGAATGGGGTCTTCAATGTACTGTAACTGCATATTATGATTTATACATATGTTTCCAGAACAGGACATGGGAGAATGGATGAAGGTGGTTGAGAGGGGGTGCCGTTTCCAGAACAGCACGTTGGAGAAAGGATGGAGTCCATGGAGATATGAGAACAGGACATGGGAGGAAGGATCGAGGCGGTGAGAGGGATGAACAGGACATGGAAGGATAGATGGGGGAGAGACAGTTTTCATTATGTAACTATTTTTCATTCCAATTCTCTCTCTCTCTCTCTCTCTCTTCCTCTAACATTCTCTCACTCCTTCTCTCTCTCTCAATCTCTCTCGCTCTCTTTCTCTCCGTCCCCCATCTAATCTGTTTGAACTGTTTCCCTCAATCTAGGTCGTAGATTGTAAAATTCCAAAGCTTTAAAACATTCCAAAAAAAGTTTCTCATTTCTCAAATTATTTCAAGTTTTAGTTTTCTAATCCGACTATTAATCGCAGAATTAATTACTTTTACTATAGGAATTTTTTAATTCCTTTTAAATTAGAGAGTGGAAATTTGAAATGTAACTCCGTAATTCAATAGAAAGTCAGTCGACTATAATTCCTACTTTTATTTAATTTATCATAATACTGTTTTTCCCACGTCTACTACTGAAATTTATTATTTCAAACACTTAAAATATTTGTTGCAAGTAATAAATGGTTCTGAATTGTAGTGCCTAGGTATAATTACTCTACTTATCCTCAATGATTTTTTTTTTCTCTCTCCTGAAGTTTCATAGAGGGAGCTGTAACTGCTAAGGTCTTATCGTTTCGAATTGCAAGAGAGAGAGAAGGAAGACAGGATAGGAGAAAGCCAGCCATTCCGAGAACGAACCTTGTCCTTTCAGGATAAAATCCGGCCCGGGCAGGAATCGAACCCGCGACCTAGCACTTACAAGGCAGACGCTCTACCAACCAAGCTAACAAGGCTGGAAAATGTAATTTAAATGAGAGTTCCCACTACACGCGACACGATTTTTTTTCCGACCGACAAGTGGGTAGAAGAAAAAGAAAATACGGAGATGAGAAAGAAGAAACAGAAAGCATCGAAAAATAAGGAGACAAAGAAGAAGACGTGTAAGAGCTAAAAGAAGGAGAAGAAGAAGGAGACCACGTCAAGAATGGGATAAAGAAGAAGAGTAAGGAAAGCAACTGTAACAATAGACGTTGAAAAGAGGTCGTAGAAAGCTTTTCTGAGAAAAAATAGCGCAGAGGAGGAGAAGAAGAAGGAGGACAGGAAGGAAGGGGAGGAGAAAAAGGAAAGGGGAGGAAGGGAGAGTAAATGAAATAGATTTAGGAGGGAGATGAGTGAGAAGAGTGAGAAAACCCGCAGCGTAAAATAATAAGAGAAAAAGGAAGAGAAGGAGAAAGGAGGAAAAGCAGAAGAAGGAGAAGGCGAAGGAGAAGGGAAAGCAGAAGAAGAAGGCGAAGGAGAAGGAAAAGCAGAAGAAGAAGAAGGAGAAGAAGGAGAAGAAGAAGAAGAAGGAAAGGAATAGGAGAAAAGAAAGAATCGTAAAGCAGGAACATCAGGAAGAAATGAAAAAGCACACTGCCAGATAAATGAATACAGTAGGGATGTAGTTTTACATTTTTACAACGAAATCAAGATAAAACCCATGAAAAAATACATAATGTAATAGGGAGTAATGAAAAGTGCAGGCCATTTTGTGTTTCTCAATGACTTTTAGACTTTTGTCCATTCAGCCTAGTTCAGCCCATTTAGGTGTTAGAATATGTAGGTAGGTAGGTACTTGTTTATCCTGGTGGGACGATTATGTTCGCGGATTTCGCGATTATGTTCGCGGATTTGGCGATTATGTTCGCGGATTTCGCGATTATGTTCACGGTTGGGATAGGACTGAAAAGTCCCTTTGCTCCTGCAGTCTAACCAAGGTCTCATGTATTTTGACATATTATTATGAGGCATACATGGGGGGAGTATAGCCTGCCTTGTAAGTGCTGGACCGCTAGTTTTGTTCCCGACTGGGGCAGGAATTGAACTAGCAGGAACTTTATCCCAAACAGATATATGTTCTCAGAACGGCTGGCTATGTGGGTATCTATAAACTTTGTTTCAAAACTACAATATGTTTTGTTCTTTTTTGTTGTTCTTTTTGTAGTTCATGTTTTGTTCTTAACTACAAACTTGTCAATTATATACATAATGGTATTTGTTTCTAATTCAGCTGTTCTCCGTGCAATGTACGATTATCCTTCTACAAACTTTTTGCTGTTCCAATGCTCCCATCCCAATTCGAAAAGATTGTAGGAGAAGAAGGGGAAGAAGACGAAGAACAAGAAGAGTAAGGAGAAGAAGAAAGAGAAGAAAAAGAAAACTATGCACTTTATGCAGCTAGAAGAAGGAGAAGAACACGAAGAAGTAGAGAAAAAAAGAAGAATTTAAAGAAGATGAAGAAGGAAGAAAAGTAAAAGAAGAGGGAGAAGAAGAAGAATAGGGAGAGGAGAAGGAGAAGAGGAAGAGGAGGAGAAAAAAAAAGTCTGCACTTTCATAGAGCTGAGTGTTCTTTTTCCCATCTTCAATTTGTTAATTAATAATTTGTTAAACCTACCCTCGCCAATTCTGACCTCCTCTTCTTCCTTCTCCTCCTCCTCCTCCTCCTCATCCTTTCCTCCTTTCTTCCATTCTATTCTCACATAAAGTTTCCTCTCCTCTCTAATTCTTCGAATGAAACAACAGAGAGAGAAAAAAAATTAAAACGGTAGAAATTAATATTTTACATTTGTAGCTCTTTCAGTTTTCATGTTTTTTTTATATATAGTATATATACCTATATATACTCTTTAAAAATGTTTCCGAAATGAAGGTAGGTACCTACCTATCTAAAGTAAAGGGTAGGTGCCTTAAATAAAGGTTCGTATACACCTGCACGCCGCAGAATCATGAAATTTAATCTGTTTTTACTCAAAACTCGATTTCGACACCTGCGCACCGGCAGCAAATGTAGATACCTATAAGATCTAAAAGTTGTTTTACTCAAAACTAGATTTCCTTCTTGGGCGCTTCTTAAATAGATCTCTTCAATTAAACTAAAAAGTAGATAATAAACAATAATGTACCTACATAAATTATATTAAAAACATAAATTACTCCAAATTTCAGTTCATTTCCCTTCCATCTCTTTCTACTCCATTTCTCCCCTCCATCTCTCTTCCTCCTCCCACCCACACATTGTCTAAATCTGTCTCTCATTTTAGTTAACCGCAATTTTCTCACTCCCTCTCCCCTCCTTTATCACGCCTTTCCATCACTCCATTCCGTGGCATGTGTTACAAACACTCTTCCTCTTCTTCCTCTCCTCCTCCTTTTCATCGGTTTCTTCTTCCTCTTTATTTCACTCTTCCTCCTCCTTTTCTTCGGTCTCTTGTTCCTCTTCTTCCTTTTCTTTGTCTCCTCTTTCTTCTTTTTCTCCTTTTCTTTCTTCTCCTCTTTCTCTTCCTTCCGCTTTTTCTCCTCGTCATCCTTCCCCTCCCCCTTTTTAATTGCTGTTTTCCCCCTCCCCTGTACACTTCACATTCTCCCCCCCGCTCCCACCACACACTTCACTGTTTCAATTAATTATGCACCCTGAACACTTCACATCCCCCCCCCCGCTCCCACCACACACTTCACTGTTTCAATTAATTATGCACATATCACACAAACATGTGTATAAGGGTACACTTTTTCTGGGTTTGTGTGTCAAGGAACTCGTGGGTTAAAATAAACACCCCATTTTCTATTTTGTCCATTTATACGTGGGAAATATTGTTCTGAATGTTTTTCCCCTCCATTTTTTGGGGAATTTAACCAGCTCCTCAATTGATTCTTAAGTAAAACTACTTTCATTACCCCTGTGTCAAATTTAGTGATTTGAACTCGAACCATATAGCTGAAGATTCTGCGGTTTACCGTTTACCCTCCAACAACTGAGTTGATAAGGCGGGCAACCCCAAAAAGTCACTGGTGCAAATTTGATGAATGTTATTG
Source organism: Diaphorina citri (assembly GCF_000475195.1). Lineage (NCBI taxonomy): Eukaryota > Metazoa > Arthropoda > Insecta > Hemiptera > Psyllidae > Diaphorina > Diaphorina citri. The sequence continues at coordinate 35,117 of NW_007379307.1, read as the reverse complement.
ATGGCTTCCCAAGATATTATCCTATTCTAGTCTAGCCTAGCCTATAGGCTAAGCTATACATATAGACGCCATGATTTACTCAACTCTGCGGCTTTCCAAATCTCAAACATTTCCCTCGAATGCCGCAAACCCGCAACCTTTACGGGGTCCGCTCCTAAAAGCTTTTAGCTCAGGGTTAACCTCATAAACTGGTTAACCTCATAAACCCAGTCTTCGTTGGTGCGATTAAAATTTTCAGCCCTTTTAGCGAAATACTATTAGGAGAGGTTTTACACAAATGGAATGTACTTCGCATAATAACGCCGTATTGTATTGTAATGCGGCGAGATTTTTTGCTTTCGACAGCCGGAAAAGCTGGCGTCGGGCCAGCAAACTTCGTTTCGATAGGCTTCTGAGAGGGAACTCTGTAAGTAGGCTATTTACTAATTCAGATTTTCACGGGCTTATGTTTGCCATTTGGCCTACTACCGTTGAAAGCTTAAAACCCTCAGCTTTAGGTATGGAATTTTATCCCTTTAATTACATAATACATAAATATGTAGCTTTGGAAATTGGAACTAATGGATTACTGATCTGTAAAATTCGCCCAGAAAAAGAAAATCGGACGGGCTCTCGGAGACTTTAATTTCAAGCCCAAAATGTACAGTGGAAATCCGGCTTAATCCTTCGATGTTTGACCGACCTGGGGTGAAAGGTAAAGTCCTGAGAATTGACCCCGCGCCCTAGCGCTTAAATATGGCCTTTAGGATGCGAAAGCTCACACTCGTAAGTCGTATTCATACATTCTGAATAAAACTTTCTAGCTAAATCCCCACCTCTAGGGATGAGCCATTCTTATTAATTAGATTCATATTAGACACCCAAATTAGATAATGGCTTACCTTATTTTATAGTTGACTAGGGTTCTTACAACTAAGAACCCTAGTCAATGATGAGCCATTCATTTGTAGCGAAAGTCACAACTTTGCGTCGGGGTTGTTTTTTTTTTTCCTCGAGAACTGTATAAAGACTTCTTCATTGGATCGTAGTGAGATTTATGAAAGCGTAAACACGAGTTAGATAAGCAAGTCGTCTTATCACGCCCAATAGTAAAAGCCAGAGAAACATGTCGGGAGTGAATTAGACGGCCAAATATTTCAGACGTTTTTGGCTGGAGCGCTTACAACTTTTCACTTTCTCAAATACTTATCACGAAAGTTGAACCACTGAATTTGGTACATCAAGTTTTTTAGGTTCTGTACTTGGAGTTCGGGGTGCAGTCACCCTCGTGAGGACAATTCAATAGCTACTTTGATTGAGTAGCGACTAGTGGTGACATAACCAGTGTAAAAAGATTGATGAAACGATTAGATGAGATATTATGTTGAAAACACCAAGTTTTGAAACTTGAATATAAAATCAATAGCAAAGGAGGGGCTGAGTAAAATACTGTGAATGTTTGGCTGGAGCGCTTACAACTTTTCACTTTCTCAAATACTTATCACGAAAGTTGAACCACTGAATTTGGTACATCAAGTTTTTTAGGCTCTGTACTTGGAGTTCGGGGTGCAGTCACCCTCGTGAGGACAATTCAATAGCTACTTTAATTGTATTATTATATTGAGACAATTCAATAGCTACTTTAATTATATTATTATATTGAGTAGCGACTAGTGGTGACATAACCAGTGTAAAAAGATTGATGAAACGAGTAGATGAGATATTATGTTAAAAACACCAAGTTTTGGAACTTGAATATAAAATCAATAGCAAAGGAGGGGCTGAGTAAAATACTGTGATATAATGAAGTTTTGAAAAAACTCTGGTTTACCACAAAGAAATCATAATTTGATTTGATTTTTATTTGCTGTCGCTTCTCAGAACGGCCCGTTTCACATTTATACGAAAACACACAACCACACATCCTTCAAGATATCCTGAAATTCCTACAGAAAGAGGGTGTTCATGGGACATTGATTTCTGGAAAAAAATACCTATATAAAAAGACTCATCTTGAAAAGAGAGCGAGAAAAGAGAGGAGAGAGCGAGCAAAAGAGTGTGTGAGAGAGAGAGGGAGGAAGGGAGGGAGAGAAAGAGAGATAAATGGCAGCATATAAAATTTTATTGTGTGTCGTTCGAGCTTTTTTCTCCGAGATTCAAGATTTTCCGACAATTCTGACGTCTTACCTATAAAAGTAGGCCGTATGTATTTTAAAAATAAATACCTAGTAATATAAACTTCAAGACCTCGTAGTTCGTGCTTCATGCACGGGGATCAAACCCGGAATCTTTCACTCGCGAGTCATCCAATATCGGAATCAATGTTGAATCAACCGTGCCCAAAGGTGCGCAAAGGGTTTTTAATTTTAAAGCTCCATACGACCAATCAATAACAATATTAGTTCAATAATAATAATAATCATAATTATCTGCGTTGTTAAACTACTTGGATAGTTCTCAAATTAGGACGAATTCTCAAACAATATTGAGGATACAATTCCATACCTCGCTACGGATTGAACCCACGCCCTCCTGACCGCTTCACCACCGAGGCAGGATTGGACGCTGGGGGGCGTTTTTTTTTTTTTTTTTTTTTTTTTTTTTTTTTTTTTTTGTATAGGTTTGCTAGGTCTAGATAGGGAATCATTGTAACATAGTTAGTAAAGGGTAAGAACCCGTTTGATGTAGGTATGTAAATAAATAAATAAATACAGCATGAAAGAAAAGGGAAGAGAATTAAACAGAGTTAAACAGTATAGAGATTGCCAGACAATAATTTCGCCCTTTGTAATTTCTTGTATTTGTGTACATTGGATTATACCCAATAAAGAGTCTAAATAATAAACAAGGTACCAAAGGAGAGAGAATATAAATTTAATGTCTAATTGTGGTGAAGCAATAAGCGCCTCCTTACAATTTTTTTTTTTTGTAAACCTCTTTGAATCATATGACTTGGACTCGAATCAGCAGCTATCAACCTGTGAATCCGAAGTCCTCTGATTTAACAAATTAGATACCTCTGAGCAGTAGAACAACAGTAATACAGTATTACAAGTGGGCATGTGCTCATGCCATTAAAAATAACCATTATTTATTTGTGAAACACTAATGCCGTCAAAAACTAACGTATGCCCTCATTTTCCTCTCTGTTTCAGACGTCTTTCTATTCCATAGGACTGAAAACTCTAATCTCTGTATCTACCGTGATATTACTGGGCCTCATCGTGGCTTACCATGCACTAGAAGTACAGGTAAGTGACTTTTACCATGCATTAGAAGTACAGGGAAGTGACTTTTACCATGCATTAGAAGTACAGGGAAGTGACTTTTACCATGCATTAGAAGTACAGGTAAGTGACTTTTACCATGCATTAGAAGTACAGGTAAGTGACTTTTACCATGCATTAGAAGTACAGGGAAGTGACTTTTACCATGCATTAGAAGTACAGGTAAGTAACAGAATAAAAAATTAAACGCTCTATTACACCGAGACAACATAAGCATGCTTCAACACCGCACCGTCTCAATGACAATTGGCTAGGGGACGAAACAAAGGGAATACTAGCGTCTGGCTGTGGGACGATAAACAGGAAGGAGAACAGCTAACCCTAACCAGCCTAGCGAGCTGGCAGTTCCTCAAAGGGTTCTCTCTGCTTTTAAAGACCAAGCACAAGTCCTCACAATGGTTGACTGAGGTTCAGGACGAGCCAGCCAATTCAACATGGCTAGAGCTAGAGACCATCACCCCGGTGTATAGCAGATACAAAAAGACATCTTTTCTTTATTCTGCTATCGCCATTCGGCGAAAGCTAAAGCCGCTACAACAACAACAACAACAATGGACGGTCAACATTACACAACGTGCAGCATGATTCAAAGAATTTGCATTGGATTGATATGCACAGTCTTGGGAGCACGCTACATGTTCCCTCTGTGTATTAGCGTCTTTGGGCTTGTCTGACATTTGGGAGTGCAGGCATGCAACTTTTGGTAGGAACAGAAATTATTGGGGGAGGAAGATTAAGATAGAAAAGGGGAATTGAAAAGAGAAGAGGGGAGGAAATTTCGAAACAGAAGATGAGAAGGGGAGAATGGAAAACATTGAGAGGGGGATGAAAATCATTTGTGATACAAGAAAATATATAGGTAAAAAGGGGGAGGGGTGACTTATTGAAATATTGTAGTCACAGGATAACAAATCATCTCTCGCTCTCTCGCTCCCTCTCTCCCTTCCTCCCTCCCTCTTTCTCCTTCTTTCAAAATGTATATTCTCTGTGTTCCCCTCTCCCTCCTCATTTGTGATACAAGAAAATATATAGGTAAAAAGGGGGAGGGGTGACTTATTGAAATATTGTAGTCACAGGATAACAAATCATCTCTCCCTCTCTCGCTCCCTTCCTCCCTCCTTCTTTCAAAATGTATGTTCTCTCTGTTCCCCTCTCCCTCCTTAAACTATGCATGAAATTAGTTGACAAATGAAGCATGTCAGAAAAAAAAAGCAGCATCAGCGAAACCAAAAGCCGCTAATATTTTTATCCCAAACAGTGGCGGACTGAAAGTCATCGCGAAACAAACAGACGTACAAACAAACAAGCAAACAGACAGACAAACGCACAGACGAGCAAACATACAGGACAAACTAACAAACTAAATCTAAATATCGCCGAGAACTTTTTTTAGAGGTTTGATATAGACTATAGAGGATTATAACTTTTAAGATTCTATCGTCCCGAAATCGAAGAGAGGAGGAAGACAGGATAGGAAAAAACCAGCCGTTCCGAGAACGAACCTTATTTGTTGAGGATAAAATCCGCTCCGGGAGGGAATCGAACCCGCAACCGTCAAGAGCTTGAGGAACTAGTCGATAATCGGGCCCCCTTTTCCGGTTTTCCGGTCCGCACAATTAATTGTTTTTGCCATTTTACAAATGTGTATGTACGTAGTACGATAATATATTAGGTGCATAATGGACATCTTGAGTGGCCGATGTCATGGATGGTAGAAGAATACAGGGTGTCCATTTATTTATTTGTCTGGCTGGGGGACTTTAAACAAGTAGTATACCAGCCTGAATTTCCCTTGCTAAAGAAATAGCAATGGTTGAGTGCAAAGTGCATCCTCGTAAAATTTATAGCCAGAATCAAATGTCAGCCGAAAGCGATCACCCTAGGGCTGATTGAGGGCTGACGAAAAACGCCGACCCCGTCCAAACACGGGAAAAGCCGAAGAAGAAGATAGAAGGAACTGTAACTGCTAAGGTCTTATCTTCCCGAAATCGAAGAGAGAAGAAAGACAGGATAAGATAGTTAACCGTTCCGAGAATGAACCTTATCTGGTTAGGATTCCGAACATTGTTCGTTCAGACTAAAATCAGCCCCGGGCTGGAATCGAACCCAGCACCTCCGGATCGATAGTCACAGTACTGAGTAGCTACTCCATGCCTGTCATTTGCAGCTTAGCAAGTAAATCCCGCAAAGTTCATCGTTCCGATGTTATGAATGCACATTTTATTGTTTGCATTACTTTTCAGTTTTCATTGATTAGCCAGTAGTCAGCCTAGTCTGGTATAAGCGCTAGGTTGCGGGTTTGATTCCCGCCCGGGCAGATCTTTGACCTAACCAGATAATCCGGTTGGGTGGAAGAGCTCACTAAGTGAGAATCATGCAATTGAAGCCTTGAAAAAGTTGAAATTAGGTTCGTTCCCGAAACGGCTGGCTTTCTCCTATTCTGTCCTTCTCTTTTCGATAATACCTCCGTTGTTACTGATTCCTCTAAAACACCCAGCTCAACTCCATACACGAAAGCCCACCCTGAGGCTTAGATGTAGAGGCAACTGCCCCAAAAGAATCCCTCTAAAATAATAAAAATAAAAAAAATCGCGGTATTGAAAAAAAATCTCAAGATTTTCTTGTACGCTTTTCTTTTGTCATTTCGCTCATAAAAAATAAGGCGAACAAACTTTGGGTCGTAAATAATAATCGCTGCCATTATCCGATAATAGGTAGTTAAAAAACGCGTCCCGAATTTTTTCTGGGACAAAAACGGAAATTCGGGACAAAACGCCCCAAAATGAAAAATTGAACGGGACGCCAGGACACCCCCTGAAATTCGGGACGTTTGGCAAGCCTAAGCATAAAGAATCCAAGGGAATAGGAAGAAGACTAGACGAGGAAAGAAGGAGGATAAAAAGGAAGAGAAAGTAGGCATAATAATAACAACAATAAAATTAAAAATAATAATAAAATAAAAAACATAAATGTGTACATATAAAATAGAAAACCCGAAGGACACAGACAAGGACAATAATGGGGAGTTTCGATGGCACTTTAGAGAAAAACTCGTAAAGAGGAGCTCCATTAGGGCATGAAATTTTGTAGCAAGAGAAAAATGAGGTGTAGTGTGTGGGTAAACAGACGAAACCCTTTAACTGGAATCACGAAGGAGAGAAATGAGAAACGGGGGAAAAGGAAGAGAGAAGAGAGAGAATGCTTGGAGAGGATAGAATAGAGGACGCGAGGATGAGAGAGAATAGAGTATTAAAGAGGAATGAAACAAGGGGCAAAGGAGAAAGAAGAATATACCAAATACAAGGAGGGAAATGAGAAACAGGGGAAAAGGAAGAGAAGAGAAGTCAATGAAGGAAGAGAGAGAACGCTTGGAGAGGTGAGAGAATACAGCATGAAAGAAAAGGGAAGAGAATTAAACAGAGTTAAATAGTATAGAGATTGCCAGACAATAGTTTCGCCCTTTGTAATCTTCTACGAGTTATAGATACCGAGATAAATCGATTAAAAATATACCGGTAAATCGTGAAGTTTGACGTCACGGCATACGCTCCCGTAGGTGATGACGTCATAATTCAAGACTCCCGCTTCGTTTTTTTTGTGCGCAAGCGTTTCTGCGCATTTTGACGTGAAATCTGACGTCACAACTATTTGAACTTTTTCATTAGAACAGCAATTAAAAATTGAATTTTCGAACTTTTAAAGTTACTTTTACGGAGTTTTGACCTCAGATTTGGACAATTAAAAATTGAATTTTCGACCTTTTAAAGTTACTTTTTCGGAGTTTTGACCTCAGATTTGGATTTTTCACAACATTTTACGTAGGAATCGACCTTTTATTAATAATATTTTCCCAATTGCAACTCCTCCATTGTGGTGAAGCAATAAGCGCCTCCTTACAATTTTTTGTAAACCTCTTTGAATCATATGGCTTGGACTCGAATCAGCTATCAACCTGATCCGAAGTCCTCTGATTTAACAGAATAGATACCTCTGAGCAGTAGAATAACCAGTATTACAAGTAGACATGTGCTCATGCCATTAAAAATAACTATTATTTATTTGTGAAACACTAATGCCGTCAAAAACTAACGTATGCCCTCGTTTTCCTCTCTGTTTCAGACGTCTTTCTATTCCATAGGACTGAAAACTCTAATCTCTGTATCTACCGTGATATTACTGGGCCTCATCGTGGCTTACCATGCATTAGAAGTACAGGTAAGTGACTTTTACCATGCGTTCGAAGTACAGGTAAGTGACTTTTACCATGCATGAGAAGTACAGGTAAGTGACTTTTACCATGCATTAGAAGTACAGGGAAGTGACTTTTACCATGCATTAGAAGTACAGGGAAGTGACTTTTACCATGCATTAGAAGTACAGGTAAGTGACTTTTACCATGCATTAGAAGTACAGGTAAGTGACTTTTACCATGCATTATAAGTACAGGGAAGTGACTTTTACCATGCATTAGATTCATTAGAAGAACAGGTAAGTGACTTTTACCATGCATTAGAAGTACAGGTAAGTGATTTTTACCATGCATTAGAAGAACAGGTAAGTGACTTTTACCATGCATTAGTAGTACAGGGAAGTGACTTTTACCATGCATTAGAAGTACAGGGAAGTGACTTTTACCATGCATTAGAAGTACAGGTAAGTGACTTTTACCATGCATTAGAAGTACAGGGAAGTGACTTTTTCTCTAATCTCTGTATCTACCGTGATATTACTGGGCCTCATCGTGGCTTACCATGCATTAGAAGTACAGGTAAGTGACTTTTACCATGCATTACAAGTACAGGGAAGTGACTTTTACCATGCATTAGAAGTACAGGGAAGTGACTTTTACCATGCATTAGAAGTACAGGTAAGTGACTTTTACCATGCATTAGAAGTACAGGTAAGTAACAGAATAGAAAATTAAACGCTCTATTACACCGAGACAACATAAGCATGCTTCAACACCGCACCGTCTCAATGGCAATAGGCTAGGGGACGTTAAACAAAGGGAATACAACATAAGCATGCTTCAACACCGCACCGTCTCAATGGCAATAGGCTAGGGGACGTTAAACAAAGGGAATACTAGCGTCTGGCTGTGAGACTATTAACAGGGAGGAGAACAGCTAACCCTAACCAGCCTAGCGAGCTGGCAGTTCCTCAAAGGGTTCTCTCTGCTTTTAAAGACCAAGCACAAGTCCTCACAACAACAATGGACGGTCAACATTACACAACATGCAGCATGATTCAAAGAATTTGCATTGGAGTGATATGCACAGTCTTGGGAGCACGCTACATTAGGGTTGCCAACTTTTTTTTTCCCTCAGCGTATTAGCGTCTTTGGGCTTGTCTGAAATTTGAGAGTGCAGGCGTGCGACTTTTGGTAGGAACAGAAATTATTTGGGGAGGAAGATTAAGATAGAAAAGGGGAATTGAAAAGAGAAGAGGGAAGGAAATTTCGAAACAGAAGATGAGAAGGGGAGAATGGAAAACATTGAGAGGGGGGATAAAAATCATTTGTGATACAAGAAAATATATAGGTAAAAAGGGGGAGGGGTGACTTATTGAAATATTGTAGTCACAGGATAACAAATCATCTCTCGCTCTCTCGCTCCCTCTCTCCCTTCCTCCCTCCCTCTTTCTCCTTCTTTCAAAATGTATATTCTCTGTGTTCCCCTCTCCCTCCTTAAACTATGCATGAAATTAGTTGACAAATGAAGCATGTCAGAAAAAAAAAGCAGCATCAGCGAAACCAAAAGCCGCTAATATTTTTATCCCAAACAGTGGCGGACTGAAAGTTGAAAGTCATCGCGAAACAAATACAAACAAACGAGCAAACATACAGGACAAACTAACAAACTAAATCTAAATATCGCCGAGAACTTTTTTTAGAGGTTTGATATAGACTATAGAGGATTATAACTTTTAAGATTCTATCGTCCCGAAATCGAAGAGAGGAGGAAGACAGGATAGGAAAAAACCAGCCGTTCCGAGAACGAACCTTATTTGTTGAGGATAAAATCCGCTCCGGGAGGGAATCGAACCCGCAACCGTCAAGAGCTTGAGGAACTAGTCGATAATCGGGCCCCCTTTTCCGGTTTTCCGGTCCGCACAATTAATTGTTTTTGCCATTTTACAAATGTGTATGTACGTAGTACGATAATATATTAGGTGCATAATAAGAAGTATTAAAATATTACATACTAGTTTTAACTTTTCAAAATGACACAGTACTGAGTAGCTACTCCATGCCTGTCATTTGCAGCTTAGCAAGTAAATCCCGCAAAGTTCATCGTTCCGATGTTATGAATGCAGATTTTGTTGCTTGCATTACTTTTCAGTTTTCATTGATTAGCCAGTAGCCAGCCTAGTCTGGTAGTACGTCTGCCTTGTAAGCGCTAGGTTGCGGGTTTGATTCCCGCCCGTGCAGATCATTGACCTAACCAGATAATCCGGTTGGGTGGAAGAGCTCACTATGTGAGAATCATGCAATAGATCAGTTGCGCTTACTTGGGTGATGTTTCAAAGTCACAGAGCAGGAAAAATGAGGACATACGGATTTTTTCTTTTCCTTCTACGACTTCTAGATCCTGAGATAAATCGATTAAAAAAATACCGGTAAATCGTGAACTTTGACGTCACGGCATACGCTCCCGTAGGTGATGACGTCACATCAAATGTCCCGAGTAAAGCTCCTTCAAAGGCAACGCATTAATGTGTTTGTGCGCATACGTTTCTGCGCAGTTCTTTCTGCTCCTCCGCTGGTGCGCTTGTATAGTGGCGCTACCTAACGGACGAAAAAAAAACAACTGCGTAAAGTCTGACGTCACACATATTTGAACTCTTTCATTTGAACGGAAAATTAAAATTGAATTTTCGACCTTTTACAGTTATTTTTTCGGAGTTTTGACCTCAGATTTGGATTTTTCCTAACTTTTTACATAGGAATCGACCATTTATTTATAATGTTTACCCATTTGCAACTGCTCCATTGAAGCCTTGAAAAAGTTGAAATTAGGTTCGTTCCCGAAACGGCTGACTTTCTCCTATTCTGTCCTTCTCTTTTCGATAATACCTACCTCCGTTGTTACTGATTCCTCTGAAAAACCCAGCTCAACTCCATACACAAAAAGCCCACTCTGAGGTGCGCCGCCTGTCCTAGTGTGCATTGTGCGTCTTGTTTTGCGTCCTGCTTGAATTTTCACTGGGGAGAGATTTTGTAGTTCCCGGGTAGCCCGAATTTCAAATTAAATCATTAATTGAGGCTATCGACGGAAGAAGGGCGTAAGTCGGAAAACTGGTAAGGTGAACGTTGACGAAAGTGACTAACTTTTATTTTTCAAAGGGTTTTAAACCGATTTTGACAAATAAATTAGGATTGTTCCAGGGGGAAATCTATTTTTAACGTTTTGAAAAAAGTCGGACTGACGCCCATTTTCCATCAATGAATTTTTTCAAATAAAAAGTCAATATAAATTGGTACTAAGTGCCTCCTTTACTATTGATTCTCCTCACTAGCCGTTGATGTCACAAACAGGAGTTTCGTTAATTACAATCTCAGGCAAGGCAAGTTTATTATTTTATAATCAAAAATTTGAGAATTTAATGACAATCATAAGTTTAGATGTTTAGAACCACTAATTCTCTTGAAGGAGCTCTTCCACCCAACCTCTGGTTGTTGTTTATCGGGAAGTGTAGAATCTCTCCCACCTCCCACACTCAAACGATATTCTCCCTATATACCCTTTTTTCTAGTGTTGTTTATCGGGAAGTGCAGAATCTCTCCCACCTCCCACACTCAAACGATATTCTCCCTATATACCCTTTTTTCTAGTTTTTTTTTTCAATAAGAATTATTGATGGATAGGTATTTATTTTTGTGTGTGACCCTTAATAAGATTAATAACCAATCACAATCAAGGTAAGTCCCCTCTCCTCAGAAAAAAAAGTGGTGATTTGTCTCTAGAAATTTTACCAGACAATAAAATTATTCTAATAGGGTTGTGTTAGGGTTAACTAGTTACTAGTAGGATTTAGGTTTTTCTAGGTCAAATGTAGGATTTAGGTTTTTCTAGGTCAAATGTAGGATTTAGGGTTTTCTAGGTCAAATGTAGGATTTTAGGCTTGTCTTTAGGAAATTTAGGAGTCCCCTTCAATTCGCTTCCCCTAGTCAGGAGTGAAGTGGGTTTGATCCTGAATGAGACATGGGATGTTATCTCAAAAATTTAAGATCACAGCAAATTCAGAACCTAGCATAGTGGTTTGTGTTGTGGACTTTGCATTCGGAGGCTTTGGATCAGTGTATGATAAAATTAATCAAGGAACCTTTTTTATGTGACGGAAATCTGAACTCAATTAAATTACCTTCTTTATTGTTTGAGAATTTGACCGCATACCTAACATAAGAAACGAGTAAAGTCAGTAAAGCACTTGCAGGTGTTCTAAAAACACCCAGGCACAAACAAAATGAACTTTCTAAAAAAAAGTCTGCCTAGGTACCTACTTATTTAACTCCAACAAAAACTGCCTACCTATATTCGACACTCCGACACGACACGAGCGTTTGTCCCCCACAGGCCATAATTTCGTTATTAAAGTAGGTGCAGGTACCTACCTACATAGTTAAGTAGGTGCAGGTATACAATATACATATGTACCTACCTACCTACATAGTTGCATGTTGCATACCCACTTAATTTCAGTGCAAAGTTCATTTCCTTGTTTCCTACACGAAATCTGGGACAAAATAT